>NC_057813.1:279323700-279337194 GCF_018294505.1 Triticum aestivum
AATAATATTCCCCAAACCCCCTCCCTCCCGTCCCCATCCACTCCATTCACTCCACCAAAGCCGCCCTCCCCGCCGCGCCGATATGTCAGCGCCGTGATTCGTCGAGGGGACGCACGGCGATCCTCTCGCTCCCACAGTATGCTCTCGTAGACTGCCGCCCTCTAGCCGCGCCGCCACCTCTGGCTACGTTCTTGTGGAGGCGCATGGCGGTCAGCACCGCCACCGCTGGCAACGTTCGTGTGGAGACGCACGACGGTCAGCTTCTCCCACGGTACGCGCATTCTAGACTGAGGCCCCGTTGATACGTCCATTTTGCATCATGCTTTCATATGATATTTATTGCATTATGGGCTGTTATTACACTTTATATCTCAATACTTATGACTATTCTCTCTTATTTTACAAGGTTTATCATGAAGAGGGGGAATGCTGGCAGCTAGAATTCTGGCTGGAAAACGAGCAAACATTGGAAACCTATTCTGCACTGCTCCAAAAATCCTCAAACTCTACGAAACATGTTTTTTTGGAATTAATAAGAATTATTGGGCGAAAGAAATACACCAGGGGGCCCACACCCTGTCCAGGAGAGTGGAGGGCGTGCCCCCCTACTAGGCGTGCCCCCTACTATATTAGAGCTTTTACCCTGGAAAAATATTGTGGGCAAGCTTACGGGATGAAACTCCGCCGCCACGAGGCGGAACCTTGGCGGAATCAATCTAGGGCTCCGGCGGAGCAGTTCTGCCGGGGACACTTCCCTCCGAGAGGGGGAAATCATCACCAACGTGATCACCAATGATCCTCTCATCGGGAGGGGGTCAATCTCCATCAACATCTTCACCAGCACCATCTCCTCTCAAAACCCTAGTTCATCTCTCGTATCCAATCTTGTATCAAAACCACAAATTGGTACCCGTGGGTTGCTAGTAGTGTTGATTACTCCTTGTAGTTGATGCTAATTGGTTTACTTGGTGGAAGATCATATGTTCAGATACTTTATGCATATTATTACTCCTCTGATTATGAACATGAATATGCTTTGTGAGTAGTTACGTTTGTTCCTGAGGACATGGGTCAAGTCTTGCTATTAGTACCCATGAGAATTTGGTATTCGTTCGATATTTTGATGAGATGTCTGTTGTCTTTTCCTCTAGTGGTGTTATGTGAACATCGACTACATGACACTTCACCCTTATTTGGTCCTAGAGGAATGCATCGGGAAGTAATAAGTAGACAATGGGTTGCTAGAGTGATAGAAGCTTAAACACTAGTTTATGTGTTGCTTCGTTAGGGGCTGATATGGATCCATATGTTTAATGTTGTGGTTAGGTTTACCTTAATACTTCTTTTGTATTTGCGGACGCTTGCAATAGGGGTTAATCATAAGTGGGATGCTTGTCCAAGTAAGGGCAGTACCCAAGCACCGGTCCACCCACATATCAAATTATCAAAGTACCAAACGCGGATCATATGAACGTGATGAAAACTAGCTTGACGATAATTCACATGTTTCCTCGGGAGCTCCTTTCTCATTATTAGAAATTGTCCAGGCTTATCCTTTGCTACATAAAGGATTGGACCACCTTGCTGCACTTTATTTACTTTATTTACTTGTTACTCATTACTATGTATCTTATAAAACTATATATTACCTACAATTTCAGTGCTTGCAGAGAAAACCTTACTGAAAACCGCTTATCATTTCCTTATGCTCCTCGTTGGGTTCGACACTCTTAATCATCGAAAGGACTACGATAGATCCCCTACACTTGTGGGTCATCAAGACTCTTTTCTGGCGCCGTTGCCGGGGAGTGTAGCGCTTTTGGTGAGTGGAACTTGGTAAGGAAACATTTATATAGTGTGCTGAAATTTTCTGTTACTTGTCACTATGGAAACTAATCCTTGGAGGGGCTTGTTCGGGGTATCTTCACCCCGACCAGAAGAACAAAGAGTTGCTCCTCAACCTACTGAACGTTATGAAAATATTTACTTTGAGATTCCTTCGGGTATGATAGAGAAACTGCTAGCTAATCTATTTACAGGAGCTGGAACATTGCATCCTGATTTACACCTTATCTTTGTGGATGAAGTTTGTGGATTATTTAAGCTTGCAGGTATTCCCGATGATGTTGTCAAAAGGAAGGTCTTCCCTTTATCTTTGAAGGGAGATGCATTGACATGGTATAGGCTATGTGATGATACGAGATCTTGGAATTATAAGCGATTGAAGTTGGAATTTCACCAGAAGTTCTATCCTATGCATCTTGTTCGTCGTGATCGTAATTACATATATAATTTCTGGCCTTGCGAAGGATAAAGCATCGCTCAAGCTTGGGGGAGGCTTAAGTCAATGTTATATTCATGCCCCAATCATGAGCTCTCTCGGAAATGATTATTCAAAACTTTTATGCTCGGCTTTCTCTTGATAATCGCAACCTGCTCGATACTTCCTGTGCTGGTTCTTATATGCTGAAGACTATTGATTTCACATGGGACTTATTGGAAAGAATTAAATGCAACTCTGAAGATTGGGGTTCCGACGATGGTAAGGAGTCAGGTATGACACCTAAGTTTGATTGTGTTAAATCTTTAAAGGATACCGATGCTTTTTGTGGATTTAGCGCTAAGTATGGACTTGACTCTGAGATAGTAGCTTATTTCTGTCAATCTTTTGCTACTCACATGGATCTCCCTAAAGAGAAGTGGTTTAAATATAATCCTCCTGTTGAAGTGAAAGAAGTTGCACCTATTATAGTTGAAGAAAAGACTATCACCTTTAGTGATCCTATTGTTCCTACTACTTATGTTGAGAAACCCCCATTTCCTGTTAGGATAAAAGATCATGCTAAGGCTTCGACTATTGTTCGTAAGAGTAATACTAGGACTTATACACCTCCTGAGCAAATCAATGTTGGATGATGATTAAAGATCTCTTGCATGATGATTTAGATGGGCATGTTATTTATTTTTGTGGTGAGACTGCTAATATTGCTTGACCAGATACTAAGATACATAGACATGTCGTAGGCATGCCTGTTATTTCTGTTAAAATAGGAGATCATTGTTATCATGGCTTATGTGATATGGGTGCTAGTGCTAGTGCGATACCTTATGATCTATATAAAGAAATTATGCACGACATTGCACCCGTTGAATTAGAAGACATTGATGTTACTATTAAGCTTGCTAATAGGGATACCATTAAACCTATTGGGATTGTTAGAGATGTTGAAGTCTTGTGTGGGAAGGTCAAATACCCTGCTGATTTTCTTGTTCTTGGTTCCCCACAAGATGATTTTTGTCCCATTATTTTTGGTAGACCATTCTTGAATACATCTAGTGCTAAGATTGATTGTGAAAAAGATACTGTCACCGTTGGCATAGATGGTATGTCTCATGAGTTTAATTTTGCTAAGTTTCATAGACAACCTCGTGATAGGGAACCACCTAGTAAGGATGTGATTATTGGTCTTGCTTCCATTGTTGTTCCTCCTACTGATCCATTAGAACAATATTTGCTAGACCATGAAAACGATATGTTTATGAAGGAAAGAAGGGAAATAGATGAAGTGTTCCTTAAACAGGAACCTATGCTGAAACATGACCTTCCCGTTGAAATTCTTGGGGATCCCCCTCCACCCAAGGGTGATCCCGTGTTTGAACTCAAACCATTACCTGATAATCTTAAGTATGCTTATCTTGATGAAAAGGAAATATATCCTATTATTATTGGTGCTAACCTTTAAGAGCAAGAAGAAGAAAGATTATTGAAAACTCTGAAGAAACACCAAGCAGCTATTGGATATACTCTGGATGATCTCAAGGGCATTAGTCCCACATTATGCCAACACAAATTTACAGTGGAAAAAGATGCCAAACCAGTTACAGATCCTCAACGACGATTAAATCCCAAGATGAAAGTAGTGGTAAGAAAGGAGATACTAAAGCTCCTTGAGGCAGGTATTATTTATCCCGTTGCTGATAGTGAATGGGTAAGCCCTGTCCATTGTGTTCCTAAAAAGGGAGGTACCGTTGTTCCTAATGATAAAGATGAATTGATACCGCAAAGAATTATTACAGGTTATAGGATGGTAATTGATTTCCATAAGTTAAATAAAGCCACTAAGAAAGATCATTACCCTTTACCTTTTATTGATGGATGACTATCCAAACACACACATTTCTGCTTTCTAGATGGTTATTCTGGTTTCTCTGAGATACCTGTGTTAGTGAAGGATCAATCTAAAACTACTTTTACCTGCCCTTTTGGTACTTTTGCTTATAGACGTATGCCTTTTGGTTTATGTAATGCACCTGCTACCTTTCAAAGATGCATGATGGCTATATTCTCTGATTTTTGTGAAAAGATTTGTGAGGTATTCATGGATGACTTTTCTGTTTATGGATCCTCTTTTGATGATTGTTTGAGCAACCTTGATCGAGTTTTGCAGAGATGCGAAGACACTAGTCTCGTCCTGAATTGGGAAAAGTGTCACTTTATGGTTAATGAAGGCATTGTCTTGGGGCATAAGATCTCCGAGAGAGGTATTGAGGTTGATAAAGCCAAAGTTGATGCTATTGAAAAGATGCCGTGTCCCAAGGACATAAAAGGTATATGAAGTTTCCTTGGTCATGCGTGTTTTTATAGGAGGTTCATTAAGGACTTTTCTAAAAGCTCTAGGCCTCTAACTAATTTATTGCAAAAAGATATTCCTTTTGTCTTTGATGATGATTGCGTAGAAGCATTTGAAATACTTAAGAAAGCTTTGATCACTGCACCTATTGTTCAGCCACCTGATTGGAATTTACATTTTGAAATTATGTGTGATGCTAGTGATTATGCTGTAGGTGTTGTTCTAGGGCAAAGAGTCGATAAGAAATTGAATGTTATCCAGTATGCTAGTAAGAATCTTCATACTGCCCAGAGAAATTATGCTACTACTGAAAAAGAATTCTTAGCAGTTGTGTTTGCATGTGATAAGTTTAGACCTTATATTGTTGATTACAAAGTTACTATTCACACTGATCATGTTGCTATTAAATATCTTATGGAAAAGAAAGATGCTAAGCCTAGACTCATTAGATGGGTTCTCTTGCTCCAAGAATTTGATTTGCATATTATTGATAGAAAGGGAGTTGAGAACCACTACAAAAAAATACACTTCTGTGATGATACGTGTTTGTCACAGTAGGTCGTGTTTTCTGTCTTGCATGTACATCCATGACGATTTTATGACAGAATCAAGATAGCCATACCTATGCTATCGTAGAAGTGTTCCATGACATTATCAAAATTATCATCACAGAAGTGTGCACTTCCATGACGATAAATTGCGCGTCATAGAAGTGCTTTCGTCAAGGGTGACCGACACGTGGCATCCACCGTAACGGAACGCCGTTAAGCTATCGGGTCGGGTTTTGGACCCGATAACGCATTAACAGCCCCGACCAATGGGAAATTTCCACGTGTAAAATTCTTATTCGCCGGACGAAACACGTGTCAGCTCGACAGTGGGTCAGATAGGCGCCTATGATATGTCGACACGTGCCACGGCCCACCACTGGCCCATTTAGCTTACAAAGCCGACCCATTTGACTTGGTTAAAAGTTAACGGGCTAGCCCATGAAAAGCCTGTTAACGGTCTCTTCGCAAATAACCCATTTTATGGCCCGTTAACTCACGGCCCGTTAGGCACTAAAGGAAATCGGCCCAATAACGTCATGTGGCCGTCGAATATGGGACCAGCCCGTTTCACTTTCGGCCCATGTATGGCCCACGACGTCTTTCGGCCCATATGAGGCCTTGTATCTTTTGGCCCTTTATAGGCCCACGGTGACTCTAGCCCATAATGAATAGTAATTTTCTTTGTACCCGTTAATGGCTCGTGATTTACATGGGCCGTTTCCAGCCCGTGTTAGCTTTCGGCCTATTGACGGCCCATACATTCTTGGGCTCCTTTTGGGCCCTCGATTACTTCTGGCCCGTTACTGTCCTGTTCCCCACATGGGCCAAATTCGGCCCATGGCAAGAATCGGCCCGTTACTGGCCTGTTACCCTAATGGGCCAAATTTGGTCCATGGCAAGAGTCGGCCCGTTTCTGGCCAGCCCGTCCTATATTCTGGCCCATTAACGACCCGTTATGCCTCTGACGGAATTAAGCTTTTGCAGTCATGCGGCCTGTTAACGGCCCATTACTGTGCTGGGCCGATACCAACTACGCCCGATTACGGCCCATGTAGACCCAATTATCTGACGGCCCGAGGCCCACTGATTACAGTCCCATTTATCGATGGCTCGGGGCCCGCCGATTACAGGCCCATTTATCGATGGCCCGAGGCCCACCGATTATAGGCCCATTTATCGATGGCCCGTAGGAGACCCATGGATCCTACGGCCCGTATATGGCCCATGGTAGTTGCAGCCACTAGCAAACCAGGGAAAAAGAAGACTAGGAAATAAATAAGGCCAAAACTAATGCTAGGCTATTAAGGCGATTGCACAGATTAGATCCACTCGGCATCAAAGATCGCCACCAGTGCAACTATAGGGAACACTCTACACTATACAAAAATGGCTTGCTGTTTTCTTCAGCCGGTGGCTGCATGTTAAGAATAAATTTTGTATCGCACCAAAACAAATTACAACTATATAACAAAAGGAAGGTTGGCATAAAACTTAATAGTCTAGCAGATAAATGCACCACCAGAAGTTCAGAAGCTCGGTTCATTTGATCTGACTGTTACGTTTTCATGTTGTATTACCTGATGGAGCACCATAACCCTCGCCTTCATTTCCGCTAGGATCCTGAACAACATAGTAAATGTCTGATAGTCTGGTTTCAAAACCATGCATATCTTGACAACATTGAGCAATGTTTCTCCTTGTTTCACAAAGGGCCTCTATTAGGGAATGGACTTGTGTCTGGAGCGCAGGTACAACATTGCTTTCAGCTTGCATATCTTGATCATGAGGCAGTTTGGACGATATTGCCTTAACAACCAACCTAGTATTACGCAGGAACATGCTTTTGGCACTGTTAGTGGACAGGTACTGACCCACTACAGCAAGAGCTGACATTGCGGTTATAGTTGCCTCGCCACCTTCAGAAGGTGGCGGTTCCACCATTTTTTCCATAGCTCGCTGAAAAGTTGAGGTTTTACATTAGTACTACCAGAATAGAAGATATTAAGGAGGCAGCAAAACCAAACAAAATAGGTTTGGTCTATATGCAGAACTTATTCTGGTGAACCCATGTAAAATATTAGTTGTATTTTATTGCAAAGTACATAACAAAACCAATTTCCAAACATATGACCATGTACCATCGCTAATGTATTGTCTATTTCTTCACATTGTATTGAGGGCTAAGGATAAAGAGACGAAGTTTATAATATGGTAAGCACAGTATGACATCATTCATATCACAAAACAACTGAGAATAGACAAATAGGCAATTGTAACATTGTGTGGGCAAGTCCAGCACGGAACTAGATTACGGATCAAGATCAAAGGAACATCACTCCTCTCTTTTAAACCTTGTAAGCTGCAATGATACGCTAAGACAATTGTGTATAAAATTGAAAAGAGTAATAGACATTGGTTGTAAACCATGCAGTTCAAGGCACATGTCAGAGTAAGTAGTAGTTAAAAGGCATGAGGATTAAAGACTTACAACAGCGGCTTTGACTGGTGTAGTCATGGCCTTCTTCTTGCTGGTGTGACAGTCCTTGAAGATTTCCACAGCATTTGGTTCAGGTACTTTTTGGTCCTTGCGGGCTTTCCTCTGCATTTTGAACAAGTAAACATAGATCTGATAATATGGTACAGCGAAAAGAGTGAAACAACAGCTAATTACAACAGCCTCGCAGTGTGCAATATAGCTACGAGATCCTGTCGTCTGTTGGAATTTCACTTTCGTATGGTTGGCCTTGTTCTTTGAACAGTTCACCTACAAGAAGATAGATTTGTGTGGCACATGCGTAAATAGGACTTCAACATGTGATCTGATCACATATATATAATGTACCTGATACTTCAGATCAGATCAGTGTTTAACAAGGCCCCTCCAGTCTTCATCCGATATATTTTCCACTGGAGATGTTTGGGAAAGTTCACTGTTAGCCTTGCCTTCAAAGTGAGTTTTCCTCAAGTTATACCGTTACTATCGCAGAGCAGACTTGAAAACATGGGTGCAAGCTTGTCTGGTTGCATCATCTTGGCTATCCAACTTGAACCTCATCTGTTGAAAATTATGGGAGTCTCATTATCAGCAACCTAGAAAGTATGGGACAGAGCAAGACGACATTACTAGTTTCCATACATAACCATACTTATAGGCAAATGGTCGAGGAAGGTGTTGAACTGGGTTTCGTCTTTGCCATTCCTGTATTGAATCCATGTTGGGAGGATACGTACATGACACCTAACGGCAACCGCTGCCTCTGGTACTAACTTGGCTGACTCTATAGCATCACGTGGCCTTTTTAAACCTACCTTAAAACGGATCTCCATTCTTCCTCCTCTAGATTTAGTTAACCTATCGAGCATTATCCCTGATGTTTGTTTCCTATTGCGCCTAGGTGCTAGTCCAACAACAAACATAGGAAGTGTTAGTGTACATCAAACTGTGAGACTACATATAAAGAAACATGCAACTGTAACTTGACTCCAGCAACTACCTTCTTGCAGTTGAAGCTCACAAGGTTCATCTGATATTGCCAACTCGTCTTGTGTCAAGAGTGCTTGGGAAGTAGTGTCAGGTGGCAAGGGAGCTTGGGAACGTGCTGCTAGCTCAGTTGACGCATGAGTAAGTCGTGCAGCTGGTAGTACTGTGGTAGGTGTTGCAAGAACTAGGGTTGTCTCTACTTGTTTGGTGGCAGCTATTTGTTTCTGTTTGGCTTTTTTGCAGCTCGTGTAACATGGGATGCCGTGTTTATAGAATTTATCCGTTGGACTTTCACCTTCTATTGCACCATCAGTACCAGCAGAATCTGCAGGATTCATCCACTTCTCATTCCCTGCCATTCTGTGTTTCTTCCTCTTTCTCTGTGCCATGTTAAGTCAAGCCGACAAGAAAAACGAATAACAATTTAGTTCTTTAGAACAAATTGATGCATGATGCAGACGAACTGAACTTTGATGTTAGACAACCACATGATAGGAGGATGTAATATGTATGAAAAACAGGACGGAAGAGATAACCAGAACTATGATGTGTAAACTAAGAAGAATACATTTCACCAAATTAGAAGCAATGCAATGGAAGGTAGACACCATATGAAAGATGCTACAAATATCGCTCTGCCAAGTTAACAGTGTCTCAGCATAAATGGTGTTTAAACAAATGTGAAGCGGTACAAGAAATAAATCATATGCAAGATGCAAACAACATCACACTACCATGTTAGAGGTCTCTCGTCATTAGTGCCATTGCATATTCATAGCATTGCATATTCACAGCATATGATGTGTAAACTAAGGAGAAGGCATTTAAACAAATTAGAAGCAATGAAAGCTAGACACCATATGAAAGATGTAACGAATATCACTCTACCAAGTTAAAACTATCTCGTCAAAAAGTGTCATTTCAACAAATTAGTAGTACAAGCTAGAAAAGAAACTGAGATGTAACCTATATCACACTCCAAAGTCAAACGTGTCTTATGATAAGTGATTGTTGCAGGTTACACAACAATAGTAATTTGATGTAAGAACATGGTGTGATAGAAAGATATTGTATGTTCTAGAAACAGGAACACGTGTCTTATTCAAGTATAATGTGTAAAGTAAGCAGATGGAATTCAACAAAATTAGAAGCAATACAAGCTAGACATCACACATAACATGCAACTACATCGCGCACCGGCTTCCCGACGAGGGGCAGCTCATCCCCACCCCAGGCCCCATGAGAGGGTCGTTTTTCTTCCCCACTTCCTCCGCGGACTGGGTTTTCCACTTCACCCCTTTGTCCGGGGGCTCAAGTTCTACTACGGCCTGGATTTCCATGATCTGGCGCCGAACTTCATCCTCAACATCTCGGCGTTTATCATCATGTGCGAGGCCTTCCTCTGCATCCAGCCCCACTTCGGCTTGTGGCTCAAGACCTTCAATGTCAAGCCGAAGGTAGTGAAGGGCACTCAAGCGGAGTGCGGAGGCGCCATGTTGGGCAAGATGCCCAATGTCCTTTGGTTCGAAGGGGCCTTCGTGGAATCCGTCAAGGGGTGGCAATCGGGGTGGTTCTATATCACCGAGCCGCGCGACCCTAAGTGGGCGGCGGCCCCTGAGTTCAGATCTGGTATCCCCACGCATCTCACCTCCTGGAAAGAGAAGGGCTTGCTGTAGGGTAGTTCAGAGGAGCTGACGGGACTCCAAGCCTGTGTCCAGAAGCTGGTGAAGAAGCTCAGGCTGGTTAACGTGGTCCAAGTCATGCTCGTCCGCCGATTCTCCCATGCCAAGAGCGGCCATTCAATCTGTGGGAGTTCAATCCGGAACAGCACCAGGTGCTGAGCGGGCTCTTCGACACGATGTACAAAGGCGCCTGGAGGGTTCTGTTTATGGGCGCCGAAGCCCCCGCATCCGCGACTAAAGATCGTGGATTTCGCTCGCAGCGCCAAGCCGACGAGGTAAGTGATTCTACCCCTTTACGGGACACTTGCTTTTCATAGTTTGACTCTATGATGGTTTTAATTTCCCCTTTTCCTTTGACAGGACTGGATGAGGAAGGCAGAGCAGATTATCTGCCCGACTCCCATGCCAGAAAACCCAGTAGACGCCCATCTAGCCAGGCTGCTGGTTCCGGCACCGCACGTGGTGCCGGAGAAGAAGGCCAAGAAGGAGGCCACGGGTGCTCGAAAGAGTTCCCGTTTTTAGGTGTCCGACGACTCCGGGGCGGACTCCTCCCCCGAAAACGAGGAGGAGAAAGAGGACTCTCTCCCAGAGGAGGGAGAGAGGAAGAGGAAGGCTTCCCCAACAGGGGAGGCCGAAGGGTCCAAGAGGGGAAGGACTATTCCCCCGGACAGCTCCACCAACATCAACGTTGGCGAGGAAGAATGGCCTTCAAGGGCCAGGCCTCCAGCGAGATCGTAAGTATCCAGATTCCTGAGTGATTTATAATTTCTTTTTCTGTGTCACATAGTGTCATTCTGATGCCGCATGCTGCCTGTAGCCTGGCCAATGATGATCTCCCCGCTTCATCGAGCGGGTCGTTGGCTCCGTCAGATGTAGACTCCATCCCGACCGCCTCCACCCCTCGCGACACCGAGGACACCGAGGTGGGATCCCAAGAAGGGACACATCAGGGGGAGGCTCCGGAGGCGCCACAAGGTGTCCTCCCGGACTTTGCACCGGACTCCATATCAGAACCCGCAGTGGTTCCGGAGTCCGGCTGGCGGCCCCTTTGCACGAAGGGCAAGACCGTGACACCGGCGGCTTCCGTCCAACTGGAGGCGTTGGACAATTTGTTGGAGGAGCTGCGGAGCGCTTTCATCAAGGAAGAACACCACACTATTATGAGTGCGGTGATTCAGAAGGTACAGCTTGCCAAGAGCGGGCTGACCGAAGCCTGCAGTAGCCTTCTATCAGGCTTTGAGGTAAGAAGTTAAAAATATGCAATGTAATACCGCATAGACAGTAGCCCCTGATGCTTGGTTCGGTGATCGGAAAGAAAAGCCGGACTGAGGATCTGAAAAAAAAAGAAGATATACGCAGGGTTGCTAAAAAAATTATGTCAATATGGGTTGCAGGCTGCGCTACTGACCTCTGCCGCACTGACTGCGGAGGTCAGTGCTTTGAAGCAGGAGCTCGAGCAGTCCGAGCAAGAGCTCGGCCCCGCCAAGAAGCAGCTCCAGGACAAAGAAGGTGAGTAACACCACTTTGAACTTGTACCTTACAGAAAAGGATTTAGGTTGCAACAAAAAATAACAAGGATAACATGGGTACTGCAGGGGCCACGAACGAGTTTGCGACCCTGAAGGAGGCCGTGTCTGCGGCGGCGGAACAGGCAGAGCGAGAAAAGCAGGAGGCGCGGGTGGCGGTGGTTCGGCAAGAGCTCCAGGCTCTCATGGAAAAGCATGAGAGTTTGGAGCATGACTCAAAGACTCGAGAGTCTGAGCTTGCCTCGGCTCTCGAAAGTGCCAAGACTGCCAAGGCCGATGCCCATAAGTCCCTTCAGGAGATTGAGTTGGTGAGGAAGATAGCGGCGGGTAAGGCATTTTTCATGCAAAGCAAGCATGTGAACGTAAATTACGTGTTACTTACCCGAATTCGGAGCTCTCCAGGGGCATCTGCAGATCTGCCTCGCAGCGTGTCTGATGCCACCGCATTCTATCGAGCCGAGGAGATGAGCTCAACGGAGAAGGTCTTCTGGTCTCAGTATGCTGAGGCCGGCCATCCGGTGCCCCCTAGCGACTAGCTGAAGCAGCTGGTCGAGCTCCACAAGGTGGCCGAGCAGGCCATGAAGGGCCTCATAGTCCGGCTGTGGCCTGGAGAGGCCATGCCTGGGAGCTACTTCGGCCTCGTGCGACGGTTGGTGGATGCGTGCCCCTGGGTGGAGGTTATCAAGCGCTCCGCCTGTATTGAAGGTGCTCATCAGGCCCTTGCCCGCGCAAAGGTGCATTAGGGCAAGCTTGTCGGTGTACTAGAGTAGGGGTACCCTAGTACCCCGAACTTGTGCACGGGCAGTTGCAGCACCCCGCGGCAAGGCTTGCCGGGCGAACGCCAAGATCTTCCTTGGTTCCCTTGGAGCCATTCAAGAACAAAGTATTTAAGCTCAGGAGACAAGGCCCCGGCAAGAGGAGCTTGCCGGGAAGGCCAACCAAGGCACTTCAAGGAACTTGCCGCGACGCGCCACGCGCTTCGGCAAGGCAACAAGGCCCCAGCAAGAGGAGCTTGCTGGGAAGACCAACCAAGGTACCTCGAGGCCCGGTGAGCGACAAGCTTCCGGACCCGACAAGATAACAGCAGCGGCAAGGCGCTTGCCGCGGCAGGCGGCCACTCTATGCCCACGCTCCAGTGCATTCACCAACGTGCCGCTCTGGGGGCCTCTCCAGGCGCGCGTGGCGGGAGGCTGTGCAGCCAGCGGTGCGCAGTGGCATGCGAAGCTGACAAGATCGCCATCGTGGCGAACGGTGGCGCCCCTAACGGTCCTTTTCTGCACTGTTTGGGTGACTCAGACGGGCACTTAATGCCCTTGTCCCCTGCCGTCAGGATTAGGTAGGGTGCACTGTACAAGTAGTTGTACCAACCACCTCACTTTTTACATTTGTACCCTTCTCTGCGTTGCCACCTGTCGGTGACCCCTTTAGTGTATAAAAGGAGGCCCATGCGCAACGTAGAGGAGGTTCGGTTCGATTCATTCGTGAACCAGAAAACACTTAGCTCTCGCGAGCAAGAACACAAGATAATACAACCAGAAAAGCAGCAGTAGGAGTGTTATCTCTCTGGAGAGCTCCGAAGCTAGGTAAACTACTCGTGTGCTTCGCCTTGATCTGCTCTTCGTG
>NC_057813.1:279337503-279356899 GCF_018294505.1 Triticum aestivum
CCGGCCCCATAGGTGTTCGTGGATAAGTTTCCCCCGACATCTTTGGCGCGCCAGGTAGGGGGCGTCGAGATTGCGTGAACCTGATCCAGCGTTCACACGAGCTAGATCTTCATTCCCTTCATCAACATGCCACCGAAGAAGAAGACTTCGGCGGCAGCCACTCCGTCCACGTCACTTCCGCCACCGTTGGAGCAAACGGGTGGTGGAATGGACGCCAGCGGAAGAATGGACGTCGACGAGGAAGCTCATGATGCCGCCAGGTCCAAGAACAAGGCTGCACAAACCTCGGCGACTGTACATGTTCCACGCCACTCTCAGGAGACGCAAGACCAACAGCGTCATGGCACTTGCAGTGCCATACGCATGATAGGCCAAGACCAAGCTGGTGGATCTCGGGGCGCTCAAGACCAGCATGCACGCCAGCGTGCTGGCACGAGCGGGACACGGTCGACTGGACGGGATACTGCTCCTTCTAACATAGTTAGAAGTCCGAGCACGTCCCGCTCCTCGCGCCGTCCGCCACTGGCACCCACCAATCCAGCAGAAGCTTTGGCGCGAGCTCAACTTCTCCTATATTACCCTCCGACGTCGGACAAGATCGACGAATGGAGAGCCACCATTCAGAGCCTCATCGGCTACGCCAACGGCGACACTCCACGGCGGCCGAGCGTGTCGCCGCCGTGGCAGGGTTGCCGGGCGCGAGCCGGTGGCGACGAAACGGGTGGAGGTGCAACTACCATGCAATCACCGCCCCGAAGGCCAAGATCGTCGACTCGCCGGATCCACCTCGATAGTGACTCCACTGCATCGTCGGATCCACGAGCTCGTCGCGATCAGCGCCAAGTCCTTCATGATCGACAACAAGAAGACGCCCGAACTCATATCGAGCGCCGAAGAGAAGCGCGACGTCAATCCGACAAGCGCGCTGGGCCCTCTGTTGACATGCATGCGCCAGGGGAACCAGGCAATCTGCCGTACGCGGTAGGTTGCCCTGCGTTCAGTCGTGAGCTGCGGCAAGTCCAGTGGCCCAGCACGAAGAACTTCAAGCCAGACATACCGGAGAAGTACGACGGCAAGACGCATCCGTCGGAGTTCCTCAGCATCTACACCATTGCGGTGCAGGCTGCCGGGGGGCGGGATGACAAGATCCTTGCCGACTACTTCCTATTGGTGCTCAAGCCTAACGTCAGATCCTGGCTCATGCACTTGCCGAACAACTCAATATCCTCTTGGGCTGATCTGTGCCATCAGTTTGTCGGCGCCTTCACAGGAGGACACAAGCCTCATGGCCAGGAGAGTGATCTTCATCTGCTCGCCCAAAAGGAAGGAGAGCCCCTACGCAAGTACATTCAGAGATTCAGCAGTGTGCAGCATAACATCCCAGACGTGCACCCTGCCGCGGTGATCAGCGCATTCCATCAGAACGTGCGAAACCGCAGGATGCGGGAGGAAATGGCGATGTGCAAGATCAGGGACGTCAGTGAGTTATATGCGCTGGCCGACAAGTGTGCACGTGCTGAGGAAGGGAGGAGACTCCCCGGAGAGAATGTAGGAGCGGGAGGATCTGACAGTGAAGATGCTGCCCCGGCAAGGAAAAACCAGCGGCGGAACAACAGAAGGAGGAAAGGCAAAGAGGTGCTAGTTGTTGAGCAGTCCGGCAACGGTGGTGGCGCCAACGAGGCCAAAGCTGGTGACTTCGGCAAGGAGGTTGCCGCGGAGGTGGCGGTCGCCGACAAGCAGGACGGCACCAACAAGCAGTATTGCAAGATCCACCGTACCAAGGGCCATGATCTCCAGAGCTGCAGGAAAGTCGAGCAGCTTGTTGAGCAACAGAAAGCTGAATACGAGCGGCGCGACAAGGAGAAGGCCCAGGAAGGTGCTGGAGGATCCGGCAAGAAACGTCCCGGCCGAGGAGGACGCCGCGGCAAGGCCAAGCAGCGGCAAGGAGACATACCTCCTCGCGGCCGCGACAAGGATGAAGATGACGACGATGAAGACATGGATGATGAGGAGACTGATGAGCAGGAGTTCCAGAAAGCCACGGAGGTCTTGTGCGTTGACGGTGGTGCTTCTCTGCACACCTCGCACCGCCAGCTCAAGCAGTGGGTGCGGGAAGTAAATGCAGCAGAACCACCCGTCAAGTCACGCAAGCCTCTGAAGTGGTCCAGCACGCCTATCATCTTTGATATTGAAGACCACCCTGATCGCATAACTGCGGTCGGGTGCTTGCCAATGTTGGTTTCACCAACAATCCGCAACATCAAGGTCACTAAGATGCTAGTTGACGGCAGGGCCGGCTTGAACCTGATCTCCTCCTCGGTGCTCCAGAAACTCCAGATCCCTGACAGCGAGCTCGAAGAGACCGGTACATTTCAAGGAATCAACCCGGGAAGAAGCAAGCCGAAGGGAAAGATCACGTTGCCGGTAACATTTGGCAGCGAGCTGAACTTCAGGACTGAGAGGGTCACGTTTGACATTGCTGACTTTCCATTACCTTACAATGGAATCCTTGGCCGTCCGGCACTCGCCAAGTTCATGGCAGCCTCTCACTATGCGTACAACGTACTGAAAATGCCAGGCCCGACAAGTGTCATCTCTGTCCCTGGCGACAAGAAGGATGCTCTTATCTGTGCCGACAAGATCTACCGGGAAGCAGCAGCCGCAGCAGAATGCAAGACACTTGCCGTTGAAGCTCCCGGGGGGAAGAAGAAGACCAAGTCCGGCAAGAGCTCTGATGCCCACTCCAGCAAGCTCACCTCTTCAGAGTGCTGCGCTACCGTCGAGGACGCACCATCGAGCTCCACCGGAAATTGTAAGAAGGCAATGGCAGCTCCACCTGAGACCAAGAAGGTGTCCGCCAAGGAGGACGGCGCTGGTGGTACCTTCACCATCAGCGCCACTCTTGACCCCAAATAGGAAAGCGCGCTCGTTGCTTTCCTGCGGGTGAATGTCGACGTGTTTGCGTGGCAACCGTCTGATATCCCCGGTGTTCCCAGGAAAGTAATTGAGCACCACCTTGCCGTCTGTCCTCATGCGCGGCCCGTCAAGCAGAGAGTCAGGAAGCAGGCAGTGGAGCGCCAAGAATTCATCGCAGAAGAAATCAAGAAGTTGGAAGCAGCACGCCTTGTCAGAGGAGTGCTCCATCCCACGTGGTTGGCCAATCCTGTTGTCGTGCGCAAGGCTAACGAGAAATGGAGACTTTGTATTGACTTCACTGATGTTAATAAAGCTTGTCCCAAAGACCCATTTCCCTTGCCGCGCATTGACCAGATTGTTGACTCCACAGCGGGATGTGATTTGCTTTCATTTCTTGATGCATACTCAGGATACCATCAGATCTTCATGGTAGAAGAGGATGAAGAGAAAACCGCATTTATCTCCCCGTGCGGCACGTACTGCTTCGTACGGATGCCTTTCGGTTTGAAGAATGCTGGTTCAACATTCGCAAGGGTAGTCCACCACGCTTTTGAGCCGCAGATGCACAGAAATGTGGAAGCCTACATGGATGACATAGTGGTCAAGAGCAAGGACAGGGCGACCCTGGTTCAAGATTTAGACGAGACATTTGCAAATCTGCGCAAGATCAACCTCAAGCTTAACCCCGAGAAGTGCGTGTTTGGAGTCCCTTCCGGCAAGCTTCTCGGGTTCTTCGTGTCTCAGCGGGGAATTGAAGCCAATCCCGACAAGATCAAGGCCATTGAGCATATCGAAGCACCAAAGCGCGTCAAGGATGTACGAAGGCTTGCCGGTTGCGTGGCTGCTCTCAGCAGGTTTATCTCTAGATCTGCTGAGCGCGCCCTGCCATTTTTCAAAATTTTGAAAAAGGCAGGTCCAATGAAATGGACTTCGGAGGCGGAGGCTGCGCTGCAGGACTTGAAGAGATACCTGTCCTCCACTCCAACACTTGTCGCACCTAAGCCGCAAGAGAAGTTGCTGCTGTATATAGCGGCAACCAATCAAGTGGTTAGTGCTGCGTTAGTGGCGGAGAGGGAGGCAGATGATGAGCCAGCAACCACGGCAGATATATCCAGCGACAAGCAGGGGGCTTCGCCGACAAGCTCTGGTCCCGACAGAGATGGATCTGCGCAGGAGCATGATAAGATGCAGAAGAGAATGGTGCAGCGTCCAGTTTACTTTGTCAGTTCCCTTCTACAGGGGGATAGATCAAGGTACTCTGGTGTGCAGAAGTTGCTTTTCGGCCTCCTCATGGCCTCGAGAAAGCTGCGCCATTACTTCCAAGCACATGAGATCACAGTCGTCACTCGCTTTCCGCTGAAGAGGATACTGCAAAATCCAGAAGCGACAGGCAGGATTGTCACGCGGGCGCTGGAACTGTCAAGCTTTGGCCTCAAGTTTGAGAGCACTTCAACTATCCAAAGCAGAGCATTGGCAGAGTTCATAGCAGAATGGACGCCAACCCCAGATGAAGAAATTCCAGAGACGAGCATCCCCGTCAAAGAGGCAAGCAAAGAGTGGCTGATGTACTTTGATGGTGCTTTCTCGCTGCAAGGCGCCGGTGTGGGCATGCTGCTTGTCGCACCCACCGGAGAGCACCTTAAGTACGTAGTCCAGATGCACTTTCCCAAGGAGCAAGCAACCAATAATACTGCAGAGTATGAAGGATTGCTTGCCGGTCTCAGAATCGCAGCGGACCTTGGGATCAAGAAGCTCATTGTCAGGGGTGACTCACAGCTTGTCGTCCGCCAAGTGAACAAGAACTACCAGAGTCCATTGATGTACGCATATGTTGATGAAGTGAGGAAGATAGAAGAGCACTTTGACGGCCTACAGATGGAGCATATCCCAAGAGCTCAGAATGACATTGCTGATGGCCTGTCAAAGTGCGCCGCACTAAAGTTACCTGTGGAACCAGGGATCTTTGTGCTCAAGTTGACTCAACAATCCGTAACACCATCAACTGGACAAAGCAAGAAGAGGAAGTTGGTTTCTGGTGACTACTTTCCGGCAGAGCTCCCCGAAGCCGCCGCCAAGAAAGTCCCCAAGATCAACACCAAGGATGCTGAGGGGCAGTCTGCTCCGGCAAGCCTTATGGTTTGTTCCGTTGAAGCAGACGCTCCCGACAAGTTTTGCTCCGGCAAACTTGCCGGGGAACATCAAGCTCCGGCAGGGCCGCAAGTCCTTGCCGTAGAAGTGGATGTTCCCGCAGCAGCAGATGTGCCTTTAGTCCTTGTTGTCGAGCCACAAGCTCCAGCATGGGCACAGCAGATTGTCCATTTCCTTCAGACAGGAGAACTTCCCGAAGAGCAAGAAGAAGCGGAAAGAGTAGCCCGGCAGTCAAGTATGTACCAGTTTGTCGATAGCATACTGTACAGAAGAAGACTCAACGGTGTGAAATTGAAGTGTATTTGCCGGGAAGATGGACAAAAGCTGTTGGCAGAGATACATGGAGGCATATGTGGCCACCACATTGGCGCAAGAGCACTTGCCGGCAAAGCTTTCCGGCAAGGTTTCTTTTGGCCGACAGCCCTCCAGGATGCAACTGCACAAGTAACCAAGTGTGAAGCGTGCCAGTTCCACTCCAAACAGATACACCAGCCAGCTTAAGCTCTCCAGACGATCCCTTTATCCTGGCCATTTTCGGTCTGGGGGCTCGATATCCTCGGCCCTTTCCCCCGAGCTGTCGGGGGCTTTGAGTACTTGTACGTCGCAATCGACAAGTTCACAAAGTGGCCGGAAGTGCAGCCAGTGAGGAAGGTGACAGCACAGTCAAAAGTCAAGTTCTTCAGGTCAATTGTTTGTCGTTCCGGGATCCCTAACAGGATCATCACCGACAACGGCACGCAATTCACGAGCCGCACCTTCATGCAGTACGTCCAAGACCTTGGCGCCAAGGTCTGCTTCGCTTCTGTTGCTCATCTGAGAAGCAACGGTCAAGCAGAGAGGGCAAATGCTGAAGTGCTGCGCGGACTCAAGACCAGAACTTTCGACAGGCTGCGCAAGTGCGGAAGAAACTGGATCGAGGAGCTGCCGGTGGTTCTTTGGTCGATCAGAACGACGCCAAATCGAGCCACTGCCAGACACCTTTCGCTCTAGTCTATGGAGCAGAGGCAGTTCTCCCCACGAAACTCGTATACGGATCACGTCGAGTGCTCGCTTATGATGAGCTTGAGCAAGAACAGCTGCGACAAGACGACGCACTGCTCCTTGAGGAAGATCGTCTTCAGGCTGCTGTACGAGCTGCTCGATACCAGCAAGCTTTGCGCCGCTACCATAGCCGCAAAGTTAAGGCCAGAAGCTTCGAGGAAGGCGACCTTGTTCTTCAGCACGTTCAGTCCGCCAAGAATTCCAACAAGTTGACGCTGAAGTGGGAAGGCCCTTATCGGGTGAGACGAGTCACAAGGCCCGGCGCTGTCCGCCTTGAGACCGAAGATGGCATTCCGGTGAGCAACTCCTGGAACATAGAACATCTTCGTAAGTTTTTCCCGTAGGGCGCGGTTGCCGGAACCCCGTTCCGGCAACCACCTTTTGTACAAGTCTTGCCGCTGTTGCATGTAATCCTTTGTACAAAGCCGGGCGCAGATCCCGTGCATAAATAGAACCACATGTGCTCCGCACAACTTGTCCATTTCATGCATTAGTTTCTTTCTTGCATGTGTTATCTGACACTTTGTGCAGCACCTACATCCGGTAAGCAATAACGAGCCGAAGGGCTCCATATTATTATTTTCTCTTCTTTCTTCTTTTTCAACAAAGGAAAAGAAGGTTCCCTCCCACACATGTTTGCCGGGGGGGGAAGGAGAAGATTGTGGTATGGACCAGGCGTCGTTCACGCAAAGTTATGCCTTGCCGGGAAGCAAACGACAGAAAAGCTAAGATGCCAAAGTTTGAGCAATCAATTTTTAAATTTTTTGAGTTATCTTCCTCGAACGACCCTGCTTTGTATGGAGAACCTGTGCGCGGAGGAACCAACTCGTGGCTAGTTGCGCCCTTACTTTGTTTCGAGTCCGCTCAACAACTTAAGTGTGCTGCATCTCGTCGCGACAAGGTTTCTTGTCGGAAGCAGCGCCGCCAGCAGGCTGCTGAAGTTCCGCACTCAGCGCTCGCGGCTCGGATGCCTGCGCCGACAAGTTCCCTAGAAGCGTAGGATAAAAACATACAAAGGAAAGAGTCTAGTAGAGGAAATAACATAGCAATTGATAACAGAAATAAAGTTATATTACAAGATAACTTGTCGCAGCTCTAACAGAATGTTTTCATAACATGATTAGCAGCAACAAGGGAAAAGAAGAAATGGGCGGCCTAGTCTACGCGTCCGCCCTCGACCCTCTTGATCTCACTCACCTTGTCCACAATGGGTGCGAAAAGGGCCTTGAGAGCGTCCCGATCGGCGTCTGGCGGCAAGGACTTGAGGACGTTGGTGAAGCTGAGGCCTGGATTGCGGAAGGCCACCTTCATCAGCACCTTCTGGAGAACCCCGGCGCAGATTTTGCGCGACTCATCGGCCAGCTGCTTTGGGATCCTCTCCCGGAGCCGCTGCAGTGCCGTCGCCACGCCCTTGAAGAACAGGCTGAGCTTGGCGCTGGGTTGGAGGTTCTCGTCGGAGGGATACCCAAAGTCCTCCATCCCCAGCTGCGCTAGCTCCTCGTTGATGATTGTGGCAATATTAACCAGACCCTCGGTCCAGTGCTCCACAGTGTCTCTGAACGAGTTCTGGGTAACTGCGATGCTCTCCAGCAGCGCCGCGTTAGCCTTGACCTTCTCCGACAAGGTCTTCTCCCGCTCCTTGGCGGCCTCCAGCGTCTGCGTTAGCGTGGCCAGCTTCAGCTCCAGGTCTGCATTGGAATCCTTGGCGGCGCTGAGCTCCTTGCCCCTCTCAGCGAGAAGACCTTGCAGCTCACCGTGGGCGGCAGCATCCTTCTCGCACTCACGCTTGAGCGCGGCAAGCTCCTCGCCGCTCTTCCCAATGTTTGCCTCCAGCTGCGCCACCTTCTCCTCCAGCTCTTTCTTGGCAGCCTCTGCGATCGCGGCAGCGTCCTTTGCTTCCTTGAGCGCCCCTCCAAGTGCTTGCTCGCGCTCGGCAAGCTCCTCCTCGTAGCTGTCGAGGTTGGCCTTCCGCTGCACTAATTCTCCTTCTCGCGCGGACTGCTTCTCGGCGGCCAGCCTTTGTTCCTCCTCAGCTTCGGCCTTCTCGAGAAGGAAGGCCGTGCGCTCCTCGTCGAGTCGCTCCCGCTCCTGTGCCAGGGACCGGAGAGCCTCTTGATTGTGGCCCCGGAGCTCCTCCGCGCGCTTCTCCATGTCAACTCTCGCCTTCGCGACAAGCGCTTCCCGGGAAGCCAGCTTGGCTTGCCGGGCGCGTTAGAGTGACAGCAGCTTCCGCAGCAGCTGCTCCTCCTCAGGCTCGCCACTGCTGCTGCTGGGCGCGTCGACCAACGACAGTCCGGCGGAGGCGAGCACCTCACCATCGAAAGATTCCCCCTCGACCGGCGCCCTGGAGCTCGACGCCCAGGGTAGCTTTATGAAGATATCGTCGCCAGCCTTCAAGTAGGCGCCGGGCTGGGGCTCCTCGGAGCCCGGCTCCGCAGAAGCAGCAGAGGGATTGGCGGTCGGCGCAGCGCCTGGCGCTCCTGCGGCCTCAGGGTCGTCAGTGCGATCGCCTGACCCCTCGCCGGCTTCTACGGCGGCAGCCTTGGCGGCCTCCTCGCCGGCGGTGTCATCAGCACCGGCCCCTTCCTCGCCGGCGCCCTCTGTCTCCATTGGCTCAGCCGCAGATGGGTCTGAAGAACGAAGAAGGGAGAAAAATCAATCAAAAATCCAAGAGAAGAAAATCAGAAGAAGAAGAACCCAAGGGAAAGTTTTTGGACAAGTGAATTACTTGTGCCAAGATCTGCAGTTGCGGTCTCGGTCGCCGCAGGATCAACGGTGCTGCCCCTTGCCGGAGAGCGCTCCCTTACCGGGAACCCCTCCCTTGGCGGCGTAGTCGAAGCAGATGGCACTTCGGGACCAGCTTCCGGGCGCTCCTGATGTGGCTGCTCTGCTCCTACACAAATCAACAAGCAAGATATCAACAAAGGAAAAAGCACTCATGTGCGCCCGACAGCAGAAAGCTAACTATGAACTTACGCTGGGGGCTGCGCTGGGGGCTGCTTTGAGGAGTGATTGCCGGGTCCGTCAAGGTGGTCTCGGACCCACCACCTACTGACATGGTGGGGTCATCCTCGATGACAATCACCGCGGCCTTGGCCCTCTTCACCGCTCTCTGGGCCAGCGTCCTGAAAAGAAAGGAATCCAGATTGAAGCAAGTCAGATACAAGATATAAACAGCAAGATTGAAGAACTACAAGAGCACCAAAGAAACTTACTCTTCTTCCTCCTCGTCGGAGCTGAGCGCGGAAAGATCGAAGTCCGGCCCTCCTCCAATGCGGCGAGGCGGAGGAGTAGGATCCCTTGCCCGCTTGGCGGGGGTGGTGGCGGTAGCCTGGGAAGATCTCGCTCCAGTTGCCGCTGCTGCGTGATGCGCTCCCGCGGCAACATTGCTTGCCGTGGTAGAGCGCGTCGCACAGCTCGGCGGCTGTTGACCCGGCTGCCGCCCCGCTGCGTCCCCAGCCCTGCGAAGGCGCCTTCTTGGCGGGGCCGGGGGCTCCGCCTGCGGCAAGTTTTCTGAAGGCTCGGGCTCTTCCTCGCCGGCCTCGCTCGGCTCAGCTTCAGAACCGGCAGGCTCTTCCTCGCCAATGAACTCCGCGCGTTCGGCAAGGTTTGCCGCTTCTGCCGCCTCCGCCTCCTCCACGGTGAACCCGAAAACGCCCGCGGCAGCTGCGGCCGCAACCTCTTCCGCCCTAGTGGCGATGCGCTGCAGCTCCTCGTCGGTGGTGTCATGGGTGGGGCTCTTCTGCTCGTCAGCGTGGACCGGCACTTCTTCCAAGTTGTCGAAGAACGCTTGCACAACGTCATCCGCAGGCTCTTGCCAAGTTGGAACGATTCCGTGTGAATCGCACAACGGCATCATGGCGCGGATCCGGTCAAGCGAAGAATTGTTGCATAATGGGACGACGCCCCTCGGCAGCATGAATGGGTGCTGGGGGTCACGTTTGAACAACTACAGGAGCATTGCATCCAGCTCCAAGACGGTGAAGTTGTAGTTGAGGCCCGGCCGCAGCCTCATGATGTCCGCCGAGTTCTCGAATTCCCAGGCGGGCCTCCCCCTCTCCTGCAGGGGAGCGATGCGGCGGCGGAGGAAATCTGCGCCTACAGCGCCTACACTGAGCCCGGCAAGCCTGAGGCGAAGAATCCTAGTGATGGCGATCTTCAGCCTCTCGTCTTCTGGGGCCACATTGCTCCAGTCATTGTCGTGCACTATTGGAGCTTGGCGCACGGCGGTGAAGGGCTGCGGATTCTCCTCGACGATCCAGCACCACTCCGCTCTCCACTCATCCCACTTGCTGCGGAGCTCACCCTCCAAGTACGCCTCCTTCTTGCCGACTCTCGAGATCCAGGCGATCCCTCCGGCAAGCGGCTCTCCTCTCTCTACCCGAGGTATGAAGAAGTGGCGGAAAAGGGCAACATTGGGGTGGACTCCGACAAAGTTTTCGCACAAGTGTGCGAAAACTGCCATGGTCAAAACGGCGTTGGGGGTGAAGTCAAGAAGGCGGAAGTCGTAGGTGTTCATGATATCGGAGAAGAACTCCGAGAAGGGCGGGCAGAGCCCGCAATAGAAGAACAGCGCGAAGAATGGGTACCCATTTGGAGCCAGCTCCGAAGCAGCGGCCGGGAGTACCCTCGTGCGCGGATGCGCCCGCGTCTCCGTCGCCCAAAAGAGGTAGAAGTACTCCCTCAGCTCCTTCACGCCGAGCTGGGGGAGAAGATCGCCCGTTCCTTCCGCAGCGCCGCGAGCCGCTGCGCCTCGGCCGACTTCACGCCCTTTCCCTTGTCGGCTTTCGGAGCCATGGCGGAGGTGGTGGAGGAGGTTGATGGCGTTGGAGATGCTGGTGGCAATGGGGGCGGAGCGCTGCTCTCTCGGCTTCGAGAAGAAGGGGGGAAGCGGCGGAGGTTCGGGAAGATGGAGTAGTAGCAACCAGCGAGGGGGAACGAACTGCCCCTGTTTCCTCTGCTTATAAAGAGGGACGGGGCGGACGTTTCACCCTTCCGAATAAAGAACCACCCATGATCTCTCCCACGATGCCGCATTCAACGTGTGCCGTTAGGGGAGAGCGCGGTGGATACGTAGCGAGATTCGGCGTGGCCCAGCCCGCGTGTGCCCGTGCCCTGTCTTGGGCCTGGCCCAACAGCGCTCGGCACCGTGTCTGGCCCAGGCCCGGGGGCTCCTGTCGGTGTACTAGAGTAGGGGTACCCTAGTACCCCAAACTTGTGCATGGGCAGTTGCAGCACCCCGCGGCAAGGCTTGTCGGGCGAACGCCAAGATCTTCCGTGGTTCCCTTGGAGCCATTCAAGAACAAAGTATTTAAGCTCAGGAGACAAGGCCCCGGCAAGAGGAGCTTGCCGGGAAGGCCAACCAAGGCACTTCAAGGAACTTGCCACGACGCGCCACACGCTCCGGCAAGGCAACAAGGCCCCGGCAAGAGGAGCTTGCCGGGAAGACCAACCAAGGTACCTCGAGGCCCGGTGAGCGACAAGCTTCCGGACCCGATAAGATAACAGCAGCGGCAAGGTGCTTGCCACGGCAGGCGGCCACTCTGTGCCCACGCTCCAGCACATCCACCAATGTGTCGCTCTGGGGGCCTCTCCAGGCGCGCGTGGCGGGAGGCTGTGCAGCCAGCGGTGCGTAGTGGCATGCGAAGCTGACAAGATCGCCATCATGGAGAACGGTGGCAACCCTAACGGTCCTTTTCTGCACTGTTTGGGCGACTCAGACGGGCACTTAATGCCCTTCTCCCCTGCCGTCAGGATTAGGTAGGGTGCACTGTACAAGTAGATGTACCAACCACCTCACTTTTTACATTTGTACCCTTCTCTGCGTTGCCACCTGTTGGTGACCCCTTTAGCGTATAAAAGGAGGCCCATGCGCAACGTAGAGGAGGTTCGGTTCGATTCATTCGTGAACCAGAAAACACTTAGCTCTCGCGAGAAAGAACACAAGCTAATACAACCAGACAAGCAGCAGTAGGAGTGTTATCTCTCCGGAGAGCTCCGAAGCTGGGTAAGCTGCTCGTGTGCTTCGCCTCGATCTGCTCTTCGTGCGATCTCCGCCCCCCGCCGAACCGAAAGGGGCCCGGTCCGCCGGCCCCATAGGTGTTCGTGGATCAGTTTCCCCCGACAAAGCTGGATGCGGAGAAGCTAATCACTGACGCACCACCAGCGGGCAAGGAATATCGTACGCCCGAAATGTACTATAAGACTGTCCTGAAGGGTGCCCGCAAGATTGCGGATGAGTGCCCCAGGGATGTAATTATTGAGTAAATTCGCAATGTGTTATCCTGTGCGCTGAAAACTTTGTTCATATGTGCTAAGCAACACTTGTTAATTTAAAATATTACCTTCTGTGCGGCCGTTTATTAAATCTGAGAGATGGCAAGTCGTCGGCTTTAGCCCCCATGCCACGAGTGCTGGGGTGTTCGGGATAAACTTGAGCACTCTTGTTCCCATTTTTGGGTCCATCTAGGGAGGTGCTCAACACAACGAACAAGGCAACCGGACTTATAGTGCTTGAACACTCTCACTTAGCCATAGAATTCTATAATTTTAAATTTCGGTGAAGCCCCTAGTATTCAGAAGACCGAATTAGGGGCGCTATCCACGCCTTCGTCGCACATTATCCGGAACTTCGCTCGAAGCGGCGTAGGTCTTTAAGGACCCGAAAGGACCTCTCGAACAGCGACCAGTCTCTCGCCTTATCATGACAGTCAGTTTTAGCTTTCTCCACTGAGGCGTTAACCTGGCTCAACCGGGGCGCAATCGCAGTGGTTCTCCCAGTCCTACCTTAGCCGATAGAACGGAACGTAAGGTGCCAAACATGGGAGCCGGGCAAACCCAACTATTGACCCAAGACATGATTCAGAGCCGATTCATATAATGCTATAAGTTCGGGGTGCCGCACTTGTGAAAGTGTTCGGACTTTATCACACCATAATGCGGGGAACATAAGCCCCTGGTGTATTTGGCCGTACCAAAATGTACGGATGCAACATGTCGTAAATGAACATATATATATAAGGTAATGCAATTATGGGCAAAAAGTGCTGCATTTTATTCGAGAAGATCTGCTATGAGTGCGGAATGATACAAATAGTGCGGAAAGCAAGGGATTGGACGAATTAAAGGCGTCTCCCTCCAGGGGTAGGCCGCGGAATGGTGTATTTAACAAATTTAATGCTCGTAATGGAGACCACCTGAGTGTTCGTCGCGGCCTTTGTCCCTCCCTGGCTGTTGCATCATGAGTTCGGCAGGTTCGCCGCTGGACAGAGTTCTGTATAAAAAAGAGAGAAATAAAAGATAAAAAGAGCGACACACTTGGGAGCCCCTGGTGTGGTCGAACCGCACTTTGGGTCTGTTGTGGTTGTGCCTCTCCCCCTATGCCCATGGTATCTCCAGGGCGTAATTATGTATGCGGAGAGTTTGTCTTACAATTGTGCGAGGGCTGGGGTTGAGGCCGCATTGCTACGCATGCTCGGAACGTGCCAGGTGGTCTTGGTTGATGTTGCTCTGGGCGCGTTTGGCCGTGTCCGGTCGTTTAACGGCCGGACTCGAAAATTGCCTTAAAAGGCTGCTCTGTACTTCTGCTGCGAGAGCCGCTGTATGTTCCTCCGTTTGGAGGGAGCGTTCCGTGTTTCCATTGACCGTGATGACTCCACGAGGGCCTGGCATCTTGAGCTTAAGGTATGCATAATGCGGCACCGCGTTGAATTTTGCGAACGCGGTTCGTCCGAGCAGAGCGTGATAGCCACTGCGGAACGGGACTATGTCGAAGATTAACTCCTCGCTTCGGAAATTATCTGGGGATCCGAAGACCACTTCCAGTGTGACTGAGCCTGTACAACTAGCCTCGACACCTGGTATGACGCCTTTGAAGATTGTCTTTGTAGGTTTAATCCTTGAAGGGTCTATGCCCATCTTGCGCACTGTATCCTGATAAAGCAGGTTCAGGCTACTGCCGCCGTCCATCAGGACTCTTGTGAGGTGAAATCCATCGATGATTGGGTCTAAAACCAATGCGGCGAATCCGCCATGGCGGATACTGGTCGGATGGTCTCTTCGATCGAAAGTGATCGGGCAAGAGGACCATGGGTTGAATTTTGGGGCGACTGGCTCCATCGCGTATACGTCCCTTAGTGCACGCTTCCGCTCCCTCTTGGGTATATGCATTGCGTATATCATGTTTACCATCCGAACTTGAGGCGGGAATCCCTTTTGTCCTCTGTTGTTCGGCGACCGGGTCTCTTCCTCGTCATTGCTGTGTAGCCCCTTGTCATTGTATTCGGCGATTAATTTTCCTGCCTGCTTGAATACCCAACAATCTCTGTTGGTGTGGTTAGCTGGCTTTTCGGGGGTTCCATGTATTTGACAGGAGCGGTCGAGTATTCGGTCCAAATTGGACGGGCCCGGAGTGGTTCTTTTGAATGGCTTCTTCCGTTGACCGGGCTTGGAGCCTCGGAATCCGGTGTTGACTGCCGTATCCTCATTGCTGTCGCCATTAATGCGGTGTTTGTTTTTGTTTTGACGCGACCTGCCATTGCGGTCCTTGGTATCCGGACTGCCAGCGCTTTTGCTGAGGTTGTTGCTGCGAGCTAGCCAGCTATCCTCTCCCGCACAGAAGCGGGTCATGAGTGATGTGAGGGCTGCCATGGATTTTGGCTTTTCCTGTCCTAGGTGCCGGGCCGGCCACTCGTCGCAGATGTTATGTTTGAAGGCAGCGAGGGCCTCTGCATCCGGACAGTCGACGATTTGATTTTTCTTTGTTAAGAACCGTGTCCAGAATTGCCTGGCCGATTCGTCTGGCTGCTGGATTATGTGGCTTAGGTCATCTGCGTCTGGTGGTCGCACATACGTGCCCTAGAAGTTGTCGAGGAATGCGGCTTCCAGGTCTTCCCAGCATCCAATTGACTCTGCGGGCAGGCTGTTAAGCCAATGCCGAGCTGGTCCTTTAAGCTTGAGCGGGAGATATTTGATGGCGTGAAGATCGTCGCCGCGGGCCATATGTATATGGAGGAGATAATCCTCAATCCAAACCGCGGGGTCTATTGTGCCATCGTAGGATTCGATATTAACGGGTTTAAACCCTTCGGGGATTTGATGATCCATTACTTCATCAGTGAAGCATAGTGGGTGTGCGGCGCCTCTGTATTGAGCAATATCGCGATGTAGCTCGAGAGAGCGTTGTCTGCTGTGTTCGGCCCGGCCGGAGTAGTTGTATCCGGCGCGACGGTATTCATCGTGGGTCTTGGGGCGCCCTCATGATCCATAGATAGATCTGAATTGTCTTGCCTTGTCCTCCAATATATCCCGCAAGTCCGGCGTGTTCCCCCGTGGCTTCATGCTTTTTGAGCGATGCCAGGGTACGGTTTTGGTGGAGGGCTTGCATGCCTCTCTGTCGCGGCCACGAGGTGGTCGGTCTGCCGTATTGTGCGCTGGTGATGCAGGTTTGTACGCTTCCTCCTCTAGTCGGGGGAGCAACTTGCGTTTTGGGTATCTTTTGGAGGGGCGTTCGAGTTCATACTCTTCGGCCGCGAGGACCTCGGTCCATCTGTCGGCCAGTAGGTCTTGATCAGCTTGAAGTTATTGCTGCTTTTTCTTTAGGCTGTTTGCCGTGGCCATTAGCCTGCGTCTGAAACGCTCTTGTTCGACGGGATCCTCAGGCACGACGAATTAGTCGTCGTCGAGGCTTGCCTCGTCTTCGGAGGGAGGTAAGTAATTATCATCCTCGACCTCTTCGTCTGCCGCCCTCTCGTGAGGGCTTGCTTCTGCCTCCTCCTGCGCTGGATCGTGCTGGAGGGGGTTGTCTTCGGCACTTTCTGGGGTGTTATTATCTCCTGTGCCAGAATCTCTATTCTTGCCGTGGCGGGATTTAGAGCGGCGCCGCTGATGCCGGCGCTTGGGCTGTTTCTTTAAGGAATCGGCCTCCATTGCTTCTTCGCCGTCCCCATCTTTTGGGGTGTCCACCATATATATGTCGTATGACGAGGTGGTCTTCCAGTGTCCTGTAGGCACTCGTTCCTGATAGTCTTCGGCATCATCGTCCATACCGTTGGTGTCTTCGGAGTCGTAGTCGAGTACGTCGGTTAGATCGTCGACGGTGGCTACGAAGTGGGTGGTGGGTGGGCCCTGAATTTCTTCGTCGTCCGCATCCCAACCATCTTGGCCGTAGTTCGGCCAGGGCTCTTCGGATAGCGAGAGATGCTTCAGTGAATTTAAGATATCGCCGAAGGGTGAGTGCTGAAAGATGTCCGCAGTGGTGAATTCCATGATCGGCGCCCAGTCGGATTCGACCGGCAGGGGCGCAGGAGGTTCGGAGTCCGGCACCTCGGAGTCATGAGCTTTATGCAGGACAAGGTAAGTGTTCGGCTCAATCGCCGTAGAAGTTGCAGCTCCCAAGGCGGTGTCCAGCCATCCGTCCTCGATCTGAGCGATCGGCTCCGGACTATGGGTCAGAGCGGATTCATGTGCGGCCTCCAAGGTGCTGTCCGGCGGCAGAGTTAGGTCGTGCCCATCGTGACAGCGCGGCACGCTTGGCTGTGGCTCAGATCCATCGAAGATTAAGTCCCCGCGGATATCGGCCGGGAAGTTTAGGCTTCCAAACCTGACCTGACGGCCATGGGCGTAGCTTTCGATCTTCTCCAGATGGCCAAGTGAGTTGGCCCGCAGTGCGAAGCCGCCGAATACGAAGATCTGTCCGGGGAGAAAAGTCTCACCCAGGACTGCGTCGTTGTCGATTGAAGAGGCCATCAAGCCTATCGGTGACGACACAGAGGAACTCTCAATGAAAGCACCAATGTCGGTGTCAAAACCGGCGGATCTCGATTAGGGGGTCCCGAACTGTGCGTCTAGGCGGATGGTAACAGGAGACAAGGGACACGATGTTTTACCCAGGTTCGGGCCCTCTTGATGGAGGTAAAACCCTACGTCCTGCTTGATTGATATTGATATTGTGGATGTTTACAAGAGTGGATATACCACGAGATCAAGGAGGCTAAACCCTAGAAGCTAGCCTATGGTATGATTGTAATGATTGTTGTTGTGTCCTACGGACTCGAGCCATCCGGTTTATATAGACACCGGAGAGGGCTAGGGTTACATAGAGTCGGTTACAATGGTAGGAGATCTATGTATCCGTATCGCCAAGCTTGCCTTCCACGCCAAGGAAAGTCTCATCCGGACACGGGACGAAGTCTTCAATCTTGTATCTTCATAGTCTTGGAGTCCGGTCGATGATGATAGTCCAGCCGATGATAGTTCGGCTGATGATGGTAGTCCGGCTATCCGGACACCCCCTAATCTAGGACTCCCTCAGCGACCGCAGTGAGCAACACGCTCATATCGTCGATAGACACGGTCGGTTTCAGTGTGCTGAGGGTGCCGTTAGTGTTGTGGCATGACCAACGGTATGTTTGGTTTGTGCCCAAGGTTGCCCCATCAAAGCATTGGGTAGCCAAAATTTTGGTTGAGGTATTGGTTGCCCATAATTTGGCTGACATTGGCAAGAAAAATGAACTAGAGTTGGCTAGAGGTCATTGGCATGACAAAGAAATGGCAACCATCCAAACAAAGACCAATCTTTGGGTCATGACCAAAATTTTGGTTGAGGTATTGGTTGTCCATGATTTGGCCGACATTGGCAAGAAAAATGAACTAGAGTTGGCTAGAGTTCATTGGCATGCCAAAAAAATGGCAACCATCCAAACAAAGACCAATCTTTGGGTCATGACCAAAATTTTGGTAAGGTGCACTTTGGCCACAATCCAAACACACCCCAACACCCAGCTTGTCGAGGATGCACGGGGCGCCGCGACGCGTTCGCGGAGTGGTGTAGCACGGCCAACTACATCCTCCGGACCTGAGACCATGCGGGGTCATCTTGCTTTTTTAATGACATGCAGGGATCACATTTGAGCAAAGGGAATCTCCAACGTTGCCACGACCACAACTGACTACCCTGGCACACCAAAGCCCCCATCCCTTGCGCCGTCGCGCGGTGCGTTCCCAGCCGGCGCCAGCTGCCTGCATTCATGCCGTCCATTCGTATGTCGTCGTTAAGAGGCTCGGTGCCCGAGGAACCAACTCCGGCAACTTAATGACGCACCTGGACGCTTGGCCTCACCGGAATGCGCTACTTAAAGGGGCAACGCCCAGCTAACCTCCACACCATAGCGCATCGTCCTCCTACCTGGCACCATATCCGCCATGATCGCAAGTGCGAACACTCTGCAGGAGAGCTTGGCTCCGGGTATGAAGCTCGAGGTCGCCGCCCTCCCTCAAGTCGCCTCTCGCGACGCAATAGCGGTGTAGCCGGACGCGAACTCGATCGCACAAGCGGTGGCCACGCTGGCGGCCGACAACGGGAGCACAGTCAGCCACGCGTCCTACTTGCCGCCGTCCAACGTCCGGCACCGCCGAGGTCGGGGACTCCTCCGAGGATGAGTAGGGCATGGGAGGCGGCAGGGCATGGTGTGCCAACTGGCCGGTCCGTATCCCGTGTTCTACTCTTCCTCGCCGGAGACTGCACCTTCACTTCACGGGTCATGAACCCCGCCCTCGTACATAGAGATCGCAGATGGAGGACGTCAGTCGCCGTCGTAGAATAGGTTTAGGGTCAGGTTTCTTTCATTTTTCTGTCCTATCAAAGTTCGAAATGTAATGAAAATCTGTCGTGTTTGCATTAATCTCGGCCGGTGTATATGAACTTTCACAATAATATACATATTGTAGGAGTACTAGCAAGATGCCCGTGCGTTGGACGGAAGATCAAGATCTTATGGGAGAAAAGGATGAACGAGGGAAAGCCTTATCTGCAAATGTGGAGAGGAGCGCGGGTAAATTGTCATAGTTTCCTTCCTATCCGTTAGATATAGATCGGACGGCCTATATTGCAGGATGACAGGCACACCATCATCACCAACTCTGCATTTTATTGAACCGAGACAAATCTAAAAACCCCAACTAAGCCAACCTCACAGCATATCGCGCGGGAAAAGACCCGGTCGCGCCATTTTAGTCGGGATTACCGGATTACTAGTAGTAGTATCGATGGATCGTGCGAAGCAACATTTTTATTTTTTGAGGGGGCGAAACACCTAGTTTAAAAGGAAAAAAGCCGGTACACTCACAGCACTCCTGTCGCGGTCGCATTGCACCCCACACACGTTCGGTCCTGCACACGGCTCACGCAAACGGAACGCGCTTCGGCTTGCCTCTTCACTGACACGTGGGACTGCACTTAGAGAAACCGACCATGCGCCAAACTCCCCCCACCCACTGCGCGAAAATCCTCCCT
>NC_057813.1:279357226-279426461 GCF_018294505.1 Triticum aestivum
CCCTTCATTCCATTCACTCCGCCAAAGATGCCCTCCCCGCCGCGCCGATATGTCGGCGCCGTGGTTCGTCGAGGGGACGCACGGCGATACTTTCTCTCCCACAGTACACTCTCGTAGACTACCGTCCTCTAGCCGCGCCGCCACCTCTGGCTACGTTCTTGTGGAGGCGCACGTCGGTCAGTGCCGCCACTGCTGGCGACGTTCGTGTGGAGACGCACGGCAGTCAGCTTCTCCCACGGTATGCGCATTCTAGACTGAGGCCCCGTTCATGTCGGTGTAGTGCAGAATGTTAGCTAATAGACGCTGTTAATCTCACTGTTTGCCGAAGTAGTTTACTGTCAATATGCTCTGCTTAAGAAGCTTCCTTGCCCTGTTCTGCACTCAATCTGCTTAGCTGAGATGGCATGCCCAGGCCGATTAGTTGCTAAAATATTCTGCCATATACTTATTGCGACGTAGATTGCCATGGTCTAGTAGCCAATCTGTTAGGTGAAATAGCTCTACACCGTTTTATACTTGATCTTTGTTGCTGTGATGGCCTTCAATAGTTCGATGGCTGTGTGCTGTGCCTCATTGACTACTGAAATAGCCTGCCATAATTTAGCACTCAAATCTGTTTGCTGAATTAGCTTTACATATATTCCGTTACTTAGATCTGCTCGTCCAAATATCCTGCCATAGCTTTAGACATCGACGTAGGTATTTTTTTTCTGGACTTCATAAAAAAGCATATATGTTTTTCCTGTAATATCTAATAGAAGAACTAATTTGTATGTCTAACAAATGGACAGGACTTGGATAACTTCTGCTCAAAGATTCTCCGCTGCATATGTCAAGGGGGTTGAAAACTTCATGAACTTTATCAGAGCTGAGTATGGTGGTCCGAAATCAGATGTGCTCTGCCCGTGTAGCAGTTGTATGAATTCAGTTACAAGACCCCAGTCAACTGTGCAAAATCATCTACACTTGTATGGGATGTCGGTCACATATACTAGGTGGGTTCATCATGGTGAAGCTGTGAACGTCAATGTTATTAACTACGTGGAAGCAGCATATCACCATCTTGATCTGCCTGATGCTCAGGTGGAGGAGGAGGAGGAGGTGGTGGTGGCGGAGCCAGTGAGTTTGACCAACATTGAAACAATGCTACGAAATGCTCGTGCATTCCGTGAACTTTCACCTGCAGAAGAAAAACGATGGGCCCGCATTGTTGTCACCCCAGGAAATAAGCCGTCGGTATTCTCAGCTATGGTGACCTTTCTTCAGGTGAAGACATCTGAGCGGATGACCAACAAATCAATCGATGCGATGTTGGCTGCTTTCCGCAAATCTTCCCCAGATGCGTCTGAGCTGCCACACACCTACAGTAAAATGAAGAATTTCCTTTGCATTTGGAATTGGATATGATATGATCCATGTTTGTAAGAATAATTGTGTTCTGTTCCGGAAGGATTATGCCAACTTAAGTGAATGCCCGAAATGCAAATCATCAAGATGGAAAGATGGCGATGATGTGAAGAGGGTTCCTCATAATGTTCTGAGACATTTTCCATTTACACCAAGATCGCAGAGGTTGTTTCATGATGCTAAAACAAGAGAGGATGTATTGTGGCATTCTAGGAACCTGGAGTACAGAGATAAGAATGTAATGATCCATCCATCTCATGGTAGTGAGTGGAAAAGCTTCAATAATAAACACAAAGAGTTTGTTGCTGACCCGAGAAACATTAGACTTGGCTTAGCTTCAGATGGATTTAACACATTTCGCCACCAGAGCGCCACATATAGCATGTGGCCAGTGCTTGTTATCCCTTACAACATGCCTCCAAATGTCTGCACCAAAGAATCAAATTACATGATGGCCTTGCTCATCCCAGGTCCAAAAACTCCTGGAAAGGATTTTGATTTGTTCATGGTGCCTCTTGTGGAGGAACTTCAATAGCTCTGGAAGGGTGTTCTCACTTGAGACCTATATAGCAGCCCACCAGCTGATTTCTCTCTGTTTGCTGTTGTAATTTGGTGCATCCATGATTATCCGGCTTTGGGCACTATGTCAGGGCGAATGACACATGGTTACAATGCATGTGTTCGCTGTGATAGGAATCCGCTGTCATACGCAATACTTAGCAAGATCTGTTACATTGGACACCGCCATTTCCTTGCCAAGGACAAGCCGCATCCTAGAAAATACCGAAGACATGTTCAATGCAAAGCATGAAAATCGTGATGCGCCAAAGAGGCTCACCGCCGATGAGTTGTGAGTGGAATTAGAGAAGGTCAGGCATATTACACCAGGAAACCATCCTAGTAATGGTAGCGGAAAAAGGAAGTGTGGCACGGTAGAAGAGAGATTATTGTTTACCCGCAGGTCCACTTTGTGGGACTTGGAGTATTGGACAGATTTGGATCTGCGGCATAATCTTGATGTGATGCACATCGAGAAAAATATATGTGACATCATTATCGACACACTTCTTAACATTGAAGGCAAGACAAAAGATACCTTAAAATCTAGGATTGATTTGACACACCTGGGTATCAAAAAGGATTTGCAGGTGCAAGATGAAGGTAGACCACGGGATATGACACCTGCTGTGTACGTCTTGGACAAGGTAAAAAGAAAAGAATTCTGCGAGGTTCTGTCATGTGTGAGATTCCCACATGGATTTGCTTCCAACCCTAAAAGGAGAGTCAGTGCAGATGGAAACAAGGTACAAGGGTTGAAAACTCATGACTGCCACGTCCTACTTCAAAGTGTTTTACTTGTTATCCTTAGAGGATTGGGCCGCCCTGACTTATACAGAGCAGTTGCAGAGTTGGGACAATTCTTCAGGGAACTCTGCAGTAGAAGTATCAGGATAGATGATTTGGAGCGTCTTAGAGACAAGATACCAACTATCCTATGTGACCTTGAGAAGATATATCCTCCAGCCTTCTCTGATGTGGTGGTGCATTTGGCTGTTCATCTACCTAATGAGGCACTACTTAGAGGTCCAGTACAGTATGGCTGGATGTACCCTATTGAAAGGCCCGAGGGTTCCATTGCAGAGGCCTACATTGCTACAGAAGCGTTGACATTCTGCTCAAAATACATTGAAACAGCTGATCAGCTTAGCAAAGAGGTGGGTGAAGACAATCCCGGGCTCAATGTTTTCAATTATTCTGTTCGAGTTACAGGGAAGAGTCGACAAGAGGACAAACCTAAAGATTTGGACAAAATGGTTTGGTATGTGTTGAATAACTGTCCTGAGATACTACCTTATGTCAACTAAGTGCAGTACTACAGCTTATACATCATAATCTACTAAACTTGCAGCACATTCTTATATATTTAGATGTTTGACGCGATCACTATGTTGTGCAACATCTACAAAGAGGAGTTACTGCCGCAAAATCCAAGAAACATTGACAAACTGGTTATGGCAGGATTTGCGAAATGGTTCAAGAACCATGTAACCTTTTGAAGTGCACTGTCAATTTTTTTAATATATTGAGTACATAAGATGATCAACTTGTCTATTTTCTAACCATAGGTTAAGAAGATGCGGGAGGATGGGCAGGCAGTTGATGATGCCCTTTACTCACTAGCAATGGGCCCTGATACTCGGGTAAGACATTATGAATCTTGCGTTGTTGGAGATGTGCGCTACAACACCCTTGCACGAGATGAAGGCAGGAAGACACAAAACAGTGCCATCATGAGCACGGATACGTATGACAAAGAGAAAACTGAAATGTATGCTAACATAACAGACATTGTTCAGTTACAATATATCTCCAGTTTCGAGGATCATCGGTGTGTGGTTCTGTTGTGCTGACGTTGGTATAACCTATTTTCCAGGATCACAAAACCCAGAGCTGATGATTATTTCGAATCCATCAATGTCAAGGCGGCGTACCAGACCAATGAGCCTTTTATTTTGGCAAATCAAGCAACATAGATATTTTTCTTGGAAGACACATTTGCACGTAGCGATGATTGGAGAGTATTGCAAAGGTTTGAGCAGAGGAATTCATTTAATGAATTTGCACAACAAGATGATGCTTACACTGCTCCTGATGTACAAGATAACACAGATGTTCCTAATATCTTTGAGAACCATCACGTCAATGACGCCGGCGAAAAGATTTTCTGTCGTGCTGTGGACATACAAGAGTTGATCAAGAAGAAGCCAACGTTCGAGGATGTTGAGGACGAAGAAGAAGATGACACCGGGGGGATTACAATTCAGACTGATACACATGGCGAAGATGTTGACGCTGCAGCTGCAGATGATGATTACATTGCTTTTGTCGTATTTGCCTGTCAGAAGACATTTTTATCTACTATGTGAAATTGTGTTTGCTATGACAACTGAAACCTGATGAACATGTTGTTTAGTATTTTGCCGTGAGAACATCACTTGTTATGTATGCTGATTTGTGTTTGGTGATTGTATGACAACTAAAACATGATGACATTGTTGTTTAGTTGTACTCATATTTGGCTGTGAAACTTGAATTTGATGACATAGTTTGCTGTTGGACTGCAATTTGCTCGACGTCTTCGAATGAGAACAAAGCTGACCCTACAGGGCCTCTGCTATTTATTTATTTATATGAGCAAAAGGGGACACCCCCTGATTTCCGCTAATACAAATCATTAGATGTTCACAACACTACGCCCAGCCTGCTACAAATGTTTCACTCATTACTAGTTTCAGCAAAGTGCTCATGTCGTAGCCACTGAATACATCACGAGTGCTACACACACTGCAAATAAGGAGACAATCATCCTACAGAGCACATCGATTTTGCCCATTATCTTCAAAAGATCTTTCATCTCCTCATTGTTGTCAAGGCCGTTCAGCAGCTATTGCTTGGCCATGATCAGAGGAACTGCATCTTTAACCTTCTGCTCTGCATCTTCCTCTACTCTCGTTCCTTCAGTTACTTGTCCAACACCCCAACCTGCTGGTATTGGGATTCCTCGGCTAACCAAATAATCAGCATAGTTGCATTCCCCCACATCAGCAACTTCCCAGAAATATAAATCACATGAATCTTCCCTTTTCTGCATGAATCAAATTGGAAGATCATCAACCAAACTATTAAAAAAATCAGCAACTGAAAGCAGCAGAACAACACTTAAACATACTAGTACCCCATGATTTAGGCATTTGTAGAAGACTCGGCCAGGGTTGTGGATTGTGGTTGAGACGCGACAGATGACTCTACGTGATTTGCAGCAGTGGCACCACACCAACGGCAGCGGGTTGTGATGAGCAATCGGCTGCGGTGTGCGTGCCGGCGGGGGTGTGATGAGACCCACAGGCGATAGTACGGGTGGCCTGCTGAAGAGCAGGTGGACGAGCAGCCAGCGGACATGGTTGCTGCGGCCAGAGCTTCTGATGCTAGGCAGAGTAAGTAGAGAAGAGGAGAAGCGAACATTGGATATGTCAGTTTCATTACTTGCAGAGTAGCATAGCACCATATATAGTCATAATCTAGGTTTGGATTCGAACCAGCTACAGGAGCACGTCTTTCTTTTTTCTAAAACTCGGCAACATCTCTTTACTGGTACACTAGCTTGTTCTGTACGCCTTCCCAAGTCTTTGATTTTCTTTCCCTTTTTTGCGAGGAAGGAAAGAGGACAAAATTGAGAGTTCATCGGACTCGAACCCAAGACCTCTCGGTTGAAAACCAAGGGTACTAGTCACTTATGTGGCGAACGTTCCCTGTGAGGAGGACGGCAGATGACCGCATTTTCCTCACAGTTTTCTTCCTATATATAAAAAAGTATGCTACTTGGTGTCCGCTTAGTTAAAAAACGATTGTGCCAACCTTGACCGTTGGATTGACATTCAACGTCTGTCGCGTTTCTTCAGTCTCTTCTTCGTCGAGCCGCCAAAGCCAAACCAGTGCCGGTGGGACCGCCTGCTCCCGCCTCCCACGACTGGCTGTGATCTTCCCTGGCTCCTGTTCGTTCCCGTCCGAGGCCTCACCATCGTCCTCCGCCTTGGTTCGCTCGCTGCGGCGCCGCCCTCCGGTGTTGTCAACATGGTCAACAACCGAGAGGAATAAGGAGATGAATGTACATGGTGAGGATGATAGTAGGGACCCAGCAGCGCGCGTAGTAATTTTGTTTTTTCGGGATGGAGAAGGGTATCAACTGGGTTGTGCGGGACCCGTGGCCCATCTAGCCCAGGCTTTTATTTCATATGTTTAGCGCATGACCAGCCCAGTTTGTTTTTTTCCTTTCTGAAAAATGGCTAGCCATATATTTTGTTTTTTTGTAGAATAACCAACATAGGCCTACTTGCTTTTCTATGCCCTGCTGGGCCGGAAATCTTTCAAGACGAGGAGGGATGCATTTTGTCCAGAAAATGGGCTATAAGTAATAAGAAATGGGCTATATGTAATAATAAATGGGCTGTAAAATGAAAAAAATACAACAAACAGGCAATTAGTTCCCAAATATTGTTTTGTTTCGGATTTGATATTTTAAATTTCATTGTTTTTGTGTGGGTAAAATTTCACTGAATTTAAATTAAGGTAAATTTAGATTTAAAATTCATTTGAATCTGGCTAGAAATTTCGGGCTGTATGCTGTTTGGGACAGATTTGGAGGCTGACTTGTGGGTCTACTAGGTTGACGTGTACTTTGGCATTGTCAACTTAGTCCACAAACGATTCTAGGAGTAGTGACCGTTGGATGTTAATCCAATGGCCATGCTGCTTCTTCAATATCCGATCTTCTTGCTCCTGCCGCCCAAACCAGCTCCGGTGGGACTGCCTGCTCCCGCCTCCCGTGGCTGGATGTGCTGCCGCACAGGCCGCACCTCCCCACCCTACTTCATTGCTGGCCAGGCCATTGCTCTACTCACCCACACCTCCTGTTATTTTACGGCGACGGCAGCCGGACCAGTAACCCTCGTACTCCCCACTGCGTGGGCAACCATTGCCGAGTCTTCCCCGGCTCCGTGTCATTCCCTTCCTAGGCCTCGCCGTCGTCCACCGCCATGGTGCTCTCGGCGCGGCCTGGTCAACGTGGTCAATGAACGACATCCATCGACCATGGACTGTACGCACAAAATAATGATTCCTCCACCTGATAGCTGGGACCCACCGGAAGGGCCTCTGTATTTTGCAAAAAAAATGTTCCCCCCACTGACATGTCGGACCCACCAGCTATATCTTCGCACGCAAGGAAATGCCTCATTATTACGCACACAAAAAATGAATACCCACCCTGCTAGATGGGACCCACCATAGTGGGAGGATGACTTGTGGGCCAACTAAGTTGACGGGGACGGAGGGCTTTGTCAACTTATTCAATATGAACGATTCTAGCTCCAGTGACCGTACGATGTCCATCCAACGGCCATAGTGCTTCTTCGACCTCTGGTCTTCTTGCTCCAGCCGCCCAAAGCAGCGCCGGTCGTGCCGCATGCTCCTGCCTCTCGTGGCCGGCTGTGATGCTGCGGAGGCCTCACGGCCCCCTACTACTCCCACCGCTGGCCTAGGGTATCCCTCCACTCACTCACACCCCCTGTTATTCTGCAGCGACGGCAGCCTCACGCCGCAGCCGAACCAGTGAACCCTCGTACTCCTCTCCACGCAGGCTACCACTGATGTGTCTTCCCTGGCTCCACGTCGTCCCCTTCCTAGGGCTCGCCGTCGTCCAGACCACCGCCCTGGTGCTCTCGGCGCGGCGTGGTCAACATGGTCAATGACCGACTTCCATCGGAAGAGTACTGTACATGGAGAGGCTGACAGCTGGGTCCAGGAGGCCGCAAGGAAGTGCCTCCTTATTACTCGCAAAATAATTATTCCTCCACCTGACAGCAGGGACCCACCGGACAGGCCACCTTATTTCGCGAGAAAAACGTTTCCCCCCTGACTACTGGGACCCACCGGACGGGCCAACGTATTTTGTGAAAAAAACGTTCCCCGCGCTGTCACCTCGGACCCACCGGAAGTGCCTCCTCATTACGCACAAAAACAATGAATACTCCCCTTGCTAGCTGGGACCCACCAGTGGGAGGCTGACTTGTGGGCATACTAAGTTGACTGGGACGGGGGCCTTTGTCAACTTTAGTCAATATGAACGATTCTAGCTCCAGTGACCGTACGATGTCCATCCAACGGCCGTAGTGCTTCTTCAACCTTTGGTCTTCTTGCTCCAGCCACCCAAAGCAGCGCCGGTCGTGCCGCATGCTCCTGCCTCCCGTGGTCGGCTGTGCTGCCGTGGAGGCCTCACCGGCCCCTACTATTCCCACCGCTGGCCAGGCCCTATGGCGACGGCAGCCTCACACCGCAACCGAACCAGTGAACCTTCGTACTCCACTCCGCGCGGGCTTCCACTGCCGCGTCTTCCCCGGCTCCCCGTTGTCCCCTTCCTAGGCCTCGCCGTCGTCCACCGCCCTGGTGCTCTCGGCGTGGCATGGTCAACGTGGTCAAGGAACGACTTCCATCGGACGTGGACTGTACGTGGAGAGGCTGACAGTTGGGTCCACGGCCGCAGCAAGGAAGTGCCTCCTTATTACGCAGAAAATAATGATTCCACCACCTGACAGCTGGGACCCACCGGACGGGCCACTGTATTTCGCAAAAAACGTTTCCCCCTGACTGCTGGGACCCACCAGCTACATCTTCGCACGCAAGGAAGTGTGTCCGGACAAAAAAACAAAACATTTCGCCCCCCTGACCGCTGGGACCCACCAGCGACACCTTCGCACGCAAGGAAGTGCGTCCGGGCAAAAAAAACGATTCGCCCCCCTGACTGCTAGGACCCACCAGCTACATCTTCGCACGCAAGGAAGTGCATCCAGGCAAAAAAAACCATTCGCCCCCCTGACTGCTGGGACCCACCAGCTACATCTTCGCAGGCAAGGAAGTGTGTGACAGTCGGGACCCACCTGGTCGAAGCATACGTAGCGTTGTCATTCTGGTCGCGAACGTGTACGTACATATATACTGGTGGATGTAGAGGCACGCACGTGTCGTAGTAGAGGCGCGCACGTAGCATGTACACGTATCTACAGCGGCCAGAGTGCAAGAAAGAAAATACGGCCATGTATGTGTACATACGGTCGGGGTCTCGAACGCCTAGTCGTGCATACGTACGGCGAGGGCTCGTGTACATGGCTGGGTCAGAACGGAGAAACAGCGTCATCGTCGTGTTCATGGGGAGGCAACGGAATGCGTCGTGTTCATGGGGAGACAACGGAATGCGTCATGTTCATCGGGAGGCAACGGAACGTGTGGGAGCCAACCGGATGGGTCAGAACGGAAAGCGTGGTCGTGTTCATCGGGAGGGCTTGGACGGAACAGACGATGGAAACGAGGCCTGGCATACCGCACAACAGAGGAAACGGGCCTCCTACGTTCGGAACGGGGTCCTGTTGATCGGGAGGGGTGTGGCATACCGCAAAACGGAGGAAACGGACCTCCTACAGTCGAAACGGGGGTCCTGTTGATCGGGAGGGGTGTGGCGTACCGCAAAATGGAGGAAACGGACCTCCTACAGTCGAAACGGGGGTCCTATTGATCGGGAGGGGTGTGGCGTACCGCAAAACGGACGAAACGGACTTGTGTATGAGCGCAACGGTTGAAACGGTGGTCATGTTCATCGGGAGGGGTGTGGCGTACCGCAAAACGGGACTCCACGGGATACTGTTCATCTCCACCGTTGACCTCCTCCAGCCTCCACGGGCTACCGCCGACCTCCTCCAGGCTCCATAGGCTCCTGTTCATCCAGCCTCCACCGCGCGCTACGCCACCGGCTACTGTTCAACCACCCCTCCACGGGCACCCCTCCACATCTACTGTTCATCCAGCCCTCCACACCACGGGGTCCTGTTCAACCACCCCTCCACGGCCACCCCTCCACCGTCTACTGTTCATCCAGCCCTCCACACCACGGGGTCCTGTTCATCCAGAGGCAACGCCAGTGCTCACTATTCATCCAACCCCCTCCCCCCCCCCCCGCAACGCTCACTGTTCATCCAATCGATCGGCTTCAGTTAGCAGCAGTAGCGAAGGAATCGCTCCATCGGGTTTAGTTAACAGCCATCGATCGATCGCTCGGGTTCAGTAACGCGTAGCCTGCAGTGCAATCGCTCGGGTTCAGTTAGAGCCCAACGGCTCGCTCTGGTTCAGTTAGAGCCAACGCCTCGCACACACGCGCGCACCTGTACGAGAGAAACATGCATCGCTCGGCCCCCGACCTCCCACCGTAACCGGCAACTCCCCGAAATTTTCCTCTCCCTCGCTTCTTCCACGGTTTTTTCCATCATGGACGGCCCAAAGAATGTCATGCAGCTGCGTCTCCGGCCCGCCCAGGACGAAAAGCCCATTTTCTATCATGATTTTTTGTCATAGAAGTAGGAGCCCACCACATCTATGATGATACCGGGTTTTGTCACAATTATCATCATAGAAGTGTCATATGTATGATAGAAAAAAGTTCCATTCGGCCCAAAATGTCACGGATGTGTCTTTTTTATGTAGTGAACCCCGTTGCAGACAACTTGTCTACGTTAGATAATATTCTTGATGACCCACTGCCTATTGATGATAGCTTTCCTGATGAACAATTAGCAGTTGTTAATGCTTCTCATACTGCTCCTTGGTATGCTGATTATGCTAATTACATTGTTGCTAAATTTATACTGCCTAGTTTCACATACCAGCAAAAGAAAAAGTTCTTTTGTGATTTAAGACATTACTTCTGGGATGACCCACACCTTTATAAAGAAGGGTAGATCGTGTTATTAGACGTTGTGTGCCTGAGCATGAACAGGAACAGATCCTACGCAAGTGTCACTATGAATCCTATGGAGGACACTACGCTGGAGATAGAACTGCACACAAGTTACTACAATCTGGTTTTTATTGGCCTACTCTCTTCAAAGATGCTCGTAAGTTTGTTTTATCCTGTGATGAATGTCAAAGAATAGGTAACATTAGTAGATGTCAAGAAATGCCTATGAATTACTCTCTTGTTATTGAACCATTTGATGTTTGGGGCTTTGATTATATGGGACCTTTTCCTGCCTCTAATGGTTATACACATATTTTAGTTGTTGTTGATTACATTACTAAGTCGGTAGAAGCTATTCCAACTAGTAGTGTTGATCATAACACTTCTATTAAAATGCTTAAAGAAGTTATTTTTCCGAGGTTTGGAGTCCCTAGATATCTTATGACTGATGGTGGTTCACATTTTATTCATGGTGCTTTCCGTAAGATGCTTGCTAAGTATGATGTCAATCATAGAATCGTATCTCCTTATCATCCGCAGTCTAGTGGTCAAGTAGAGTTGAGCAATAGAGAGCTCAAATTAATTTTGCAAAAGATTGTGAATAGATCTAGAAAGAATTGGTCCAAAAAACTTGATGATGCATTATGGGCCTATAGAACTGCATACAAAAATCCTATGGGTATGTCTCCATATAAGATGGTTTACGGAAAAGCATGTCATTTACCTCTTGAACTTGAACAAAAAGCATATTGGGGTATTAAAGAGATCAACTATGACTTCAAACTTGCCGGTGAGAAGAGGTTGTTTGATATTAGCTCACTTGATGAATGGAGAACCCAAGCCTATGAGAATGCCAAGTTATTCAAAGAAAAAGTCAAACACTGGCATGACAAAAGGATACAACAGCGTGAGTTTAACATAGAAAAATATGTGTTATTATTCAACTCTTGCTTAAGATTTTTTGCAGGAAAACTTCTCTCTAAATGGGAAGGTCTTTACGTTATCGAGGAGGTCTATCATTCTGGTGCCATAAAAATCAACAACTTCTAAGGCACGAGTCCAAGGGTGTTAAACGGTCAAAGAATTAAACATTTTATTTCAGGTAATCCTATCAATGTTGAATCTAATATTATTGAAACCGTAACCCCGGAGAAATACATAAGGGACACTTTCCAGAACGTTCCAGACCCCGAAAAGGAATAGGTATGTGGTACGGTAAGTAAACCGACTCCAAAACAACTCCAATGGCAATTTTTATCAGTTTTGGAATATTTAAGAATTTTAGGAAGAAAGAAGTAGTCCGAAAGGGACACGACGCCCCCACGATAGTGGAGGGCGCGGCCACCCTTAAAGGACGCGTCCCCCTGTCTCGTGGGCACCTCGTGTGCCTCCCGGACTCCGTTTTCTTGCACGTTACTTATTTTGGTCAGTAAAAATTCATTATTTATACTCCCGAAGGTTTTGACCACCGTATCACGCAAATATCCTCTGTTTTCATTTCAAGCTATTTCTGTTACAGATCTAGAGCACTATGACGTCACCCTCCTCCAACAACGAAGACAAGGATGCTTGGCTATTGAAGATAGAGCTAAAAAGAGATGAACCGGAGGAGATCAACAAGGATGAAGGGATCAAGAAGGTCATGGAGATCCAAGCTCCGGCGGTGTAAGAAGAAGACATCCCTCAACCTTTACCTAACCTATTTACTCCAACAGAGATTGAAGCTTTCAAGATGATTGACTTAGCTCGCATACAGAACAAGTATCTCACGCAGGAGAACATTTTGTTGAAGGATCATATCGCCGGACTCAAGGGCATTATCCGCAAGTTGGAGGAGCTTTTACGCTTGATGTGTGATTATCCACCATCATTATCACCACCTCCATCACCTTCGAGGACATAATTACATGGGTATGGGCACTCCCCTTGGCAACTGCCAAGCTTGGGGGAGGTGCCCCGGTATCGTATCACCATCACACTCCTATCTTTACCATTTTATTTAGTTCGATCCTTTTAGTAGTATCTTGATCTAGTAAAGTGAAGTTTTGATATCAAGTAGTTTTCAGTTTTGCATTGTGATCTCTCTTTTTGTAATTGAGTCCGTGAGTTATCTATAATAAAGATTAGTGTTGAGTCAAGGGCTTTGCTATGTTGCTATGATCTTGAGAAAGTAGAAAGAATAAAAGAGTTCATATTGATCTTATGGATAGTGATAACTTCACACATAGAAAGTATGAGGCATAAAAATTGTTGAGAGTTGACGAACGTAGTTTTGGTCATCATTGCAATTAATAGGAAGTGATAAGGAAAGAGAGGTTCACATACAAATATATTATCTTGGACACCTTTTATAATTGGGAGCACTCACTAAGTATGACATGCTAAAAGAGTTGACGTTGGACAAGGAAGACAATGTAATGGTTTATGTTTTCACGCATCTCAGTTAAAGTATATTGTCATTGACCTTCCAAACATGTTGAGCTTGCCTTTCCCCCTCATGCTAGCCAAATTCCTTGCACCGAGTAGAGATACTACTTGTGCTTCCAAATATCCTTAAACCCAGTTTTGCCATGAGAGTCCACCATACCTACCTATGGATTGAGTAAGATCCTTCAAGTAAGTTGTCATGTTGCAAGCAATAAAAATTGCTATCTAAATATGTATGACTTATTAGTGCAGAGAAAATAAGCTTTGTACGATCTTGGTATGGAAGTAATAAAAGCGACGGACTGCATAATAAAGGTCCACATACAAGGGGCAATATAAAGTGAGGTTCTTTCGCATTAAGATTTTGTGCATCAACCCTAAACGCACATGACAACCTCTGCTTCCCTCTGTGAAGGGCCTATCTTTTACTTTATGTTTTTACTTTGTGCTTGAGTCAAGGTGATCCACACCTTTCCCTTTTTCATTTTATCCATTGGCAAGCTCTTCATGTTTGAAAGATCATGATATATATATATATATATATATCCAATTGGATGTTAGTTAGCATGGGCTATTATTGTTGACATCACCTAAAGGTTAATACATTGGGAGGCAACACAATAAGCCCCTATCTTTCTCAGTGTCCGGCTGAAACTCCATAACCACAAGTATTGCGTGAGTGTTAGCAATTATAGAAGACTACAAGATAGTTGAGTATGTGAATTTGCTGAAAAGCTCTTTTGTTGACTCTTTCTGATGTTATGATAAATTGCAATTGCTTCAATGACTAAGATTATAGTTTGTTAGTTCTCAATGAAGTTTTTGAACCATACTTGACATTGTGAATTGATTGTTACTTGAGCATAAGAAATCATATGATAAAATCTATATATGTTGTTGTTATAAGAATGATCATGATGCCCTCATGTCCGTATTTTATTTTTATCGACACCTCTATCTCTAAACAGGTGGACATATTTTTCGATATCGGCTTCCGCTTGAGGACAAGCGAGCTCTAAGCTTGGGGGAGTTGATACGTCCATTTTGCATCATGCTTTTATATCAATATTTATTGCATTATGGGTTGTTATTACACTTTATATCTCAATACTTATGGCTATTCTCTCTTATTTTACAAGGTTTATCATGAAGAGGGGGAATGCCGGCAGCTGGAATTCTGGCTGGAAAAGGAGCAAACATTGGAAACCTATTCTGCACTGCTCCAAAAATCCTAAAACTCCACGAAACATGTTTTTGGAATTAATAAGAATTATTGGGCGAAAGAAATACACCATGGGGCCCACACCCTGTCCAGGAGAGTGGAGGGCGCCCCCTCCCTACTGGGTGCGTCCCCCTGTCTCCTGGACCCCCTTGTGGGCCTCCGGTGTCCATCCTCTGCTATATTAGAGATTTTACCATGGAAAAAATCATGGGCAAGCTTACGGGACGAAACTCCGCCGCCACGAGGCAGAACCTTGTCGGAATCAATCTAGGGCTCCGGCGGAGCTGTTCTGCCAGGGACACTTCCCTCCGGGAGGGGAAATCATCACCAACGTCATCACCAATGATCCTCTCATCGGGAGGGGGTCAATCTCCATCAACATCTTCACCAGCACCATCTCCTCTCAAAACCCTATTTCATCTCTTGTATCCAATCTTGTATCAAAACCACAAATTGGTACCCGTGGGTTGCTAGTAGTGTTGATTACTCCTTGTAGTTGATGCTAATTGGTTTACTTGGTGGAAGATCATATGTTCTGATCCTTTATGCATATTATTACTCCTATGATTATGAACATGAATATGCTTTGTGAGTAGTTATGTTTGTTCCTGAGGACATGGGTGAAGTCTTGCTATTAGTAGCCATGTGAATTTGGTATTCGTTCGATATTTTGATGAGATGTATGTTGTCTTTTACTAGTGGTGTTATGTGAACGTCGACTAGATGACACTTCACCATTATTTGGGCCTAGAGGAAGGCATGGGGAAGTAATAAGTAGATGATGGGTTGCTAGAGTGACAGAAGCTTAAACCCTAGTTTATGCGTTGCTTCGTTAGGGGCTGATATGGATCCATATGTTTAATGTTGTGGTTAGGTTTACCTTAATACTTCTTTTGTAGTTGCGGACGCTTGCAATAGGGGTTAATCATAAGTGGGATGCTTGTCCAAGTAAGGGCAGTACCCAAGCATCGGTCCACCCACATATCAAATTATCAAAGTACCGAACGCGAATCATATGAAGGTGATGAAAACTAGTTTGACGACAATTCCCATGTGTCCTCGGGAGCTCCTTTCTCATTATTAGAAATTGTCCAAGCTTATCCTTTGCTACATAATGGATTGGGCCACCTTGCTGCACTTTATTTACTTTATTTACTTGTTACTCGTTACTATTTATCTTATCACAAAACTATCTATTACCAACAATTTCAGTGCTTGCAGAGAAAATCTTACTAAAAACCGCTTATCATTTCCTTCTGCTCCTCGTTGGGTTCGACACTCTTACTTATCAAAAGGACTATGATAGATCCCCTACACTTGTGGGTCATCACCCGTTCATGTCAGTGTAGCGCTGAATGTTAGCTGATAGAAATTGTTAATCTCACTGTTTGTCAAAGTAGTTTACTGTCAATACGCTCTGCTTAAGAAGCTTCCTTGCCCTGTTCTGCACTCAATCTCCTTAGCTGAGATGGCATGCCAAGGCCGATTAGTTGCTAAAATATCCTGCCATATATTTATTGTCACGTAGATTGCCATGGTCTAGTAGCCAATCTGTTAGGTGAAATAGCTCTACACCGTTTTATACTCGATCTTTGTTGCTGCAATGGCCTTCAATAGTTCGATGGCTGTGTGCTCGGCCTCATTGACTGCTGAAATTGCCTACCATAACTTAGCACTCAAATCGGTTTGCTGAATTAGCTTTACATATATTTCGTTACTTAGAGCTTCTCGTCCAAATATCTTGCCATAGCTTAGACATCGACCTAGGTATTTTTTTCTGGACTTCATAAAAAAGCATATATGTTTTTCCTGTAATATCTAGTAGAAGAACTAATTTGTATGTCTAACAGATGGACAGGACTTGGATAACTTCTGCTCGAAGATTCTTCACAGCATATGTTGAAGGGGTTGAAAACTACATGAACTTTATCAGAGCTGAGTACGGTGGTCCGAAATCAGATGTGCTCTGCCCGTGTAGAAGTTGTCTGAATTCAGTTACAAGACCCCAGTAAACTGTGCAAAATCATCTGCACTTGTATGGGATGTCGGTCACATATACTAAGTGGGTTCATCATGGTGAAGCTGTGAACTTCAATGCTATTGACTACGTGGAAGCAGCAGATCACCATCTTGATCTGCCTGATGCTCAGGTGGAAGAGGAGGAGGTGGTGGTGGTGGCGGAGCGAGTGAGTTTGTGTAGCGACCAGACCTCAAACAGTCTCATCTCTGTGCATCAGTGTCATCCCTGGATCAGTAATGCTGACACGCACGGTACTTGAAGGATTTATAACAGAGTAGCGATCACACAATATTACATCGAATGTCTCAAAAGAGAACTTATTACAATAAATATGGCTTAAGGCCATCTAATAACGATAACACCGTAAGGCTTGGAAGATAAGCGAGTCCATCAACTCCAACGGCATCATTGAGTATAAGATCAAGACCTAAAGCACCTTACTCGTCGTCTGAAAAGTTTGCAACATGAACGTTGCAGCCCAAAAACGGGTCAGGACATGGAATATGCTGGCAATGTAACACATAGAGAGTAATGAACAGAAATATGCTATACTACATGCATATATGGCTGGTGGAAAGCTCTATGATTACAGTTTTGCATAAAGCTAATTTTTCCCTACTACAAAGGAATAAATTTTATTTATCTATCATGGTGGTTGTTAAACATTGAGAATGGTACTCCAACTCAATCCCAATTAAACATCATCATTAACCCAACAAAAATTAAATTAAGTAACATGATGAGATTCACATGATAATCCAAGTACTAGATACTCAAAACGTCCATAACCGGGGACACGGCTAACCATGATTAGTTTATACACTCTGCAGAGGTTTGCGCACTTTTCCCGCAAGACTCGATCTCCTCCGCTTGGTTTCTCGCACTACATGATGTTTGAGAAACGGATGACCGAGACACAGTCTTTCCGAAGCATTAACTCTCTACTCCGGGTAGACAGTACCAACCTACATCCCCTACATCTGCTAGTCTACATCTTCAAGAGCTCACGCAATGTAATCAACTATGCTAGAGCCCATAGTAACTTGCGGCTGCACATGGAAGTTTCTAGCATGAATATTCTCATGATCCCTTTGAGACTGGGTGGCGGTCCATAGGAGAATCACACGGTACCCCGGGATTTCCAAAAATACAGACAACATTGGGTTCCCCAGGTGCCTCAATCCACCCAGATGTGAATTTAATTTGCCACCTTAAGTAAACAATTAATTTAACAATCTCACATCTGTCATGGATACACTCATCCAATCCACGTATACTAGCATAGCATGGCAATATAAGCAAACGTAGAAGTAACTCCCAAAGGTTTGATAATAAAACAGGTAATAGGTTCTACCTCATCGACTTCTCAAAACCCACATGTTAATCAGATCCTAATCATGCAATTGTTTGAGGATTGATCTAATGCAATAAAACTGGGTAGTAAAGAGGTATGATCAAAGTGTTAGTTGCCTTGCTGATGATCCGTGAAACCTAGAGACTCGAAGTAGCAAGCGGCGCACTCCGGGTACTCTATCGCAACCAAACAAGCATACAATAAGCACTCATCTAATGCACAGGTAAAACTCAAATAAGAGATCTAACCAGAAAGTTCAACTTAAGAACTCCGGTTTGCAAAAAGAATCAAATCAAACGAAGCAACGAAAGTCAAACGGCGAAAGAAACAAGCTTCATTTACTAATCTGGACCTAAGTCAAATTTTACACTAGCAAAAACTTGTTTGAGTTGGTTAAACAAAAAGAGGGTTTTGAGACGAAACTCTAGGCGCTTGAATCGCCTGATTCCGATAAACGAGTGAAAAGTTATACTAGAACGAAAATTGGATCAGAAATCGCGATCGAAAATAATCGCGGAAAATCCGAGAAAAAGAAAAATCGACGAACAGGCTAACGAACGAACGTTCGCTGTCTGCGGCTAAACGACAAAAACCGTTTGCTAAAACGAACGTACGGACGAACGTCCGCTAAATAGACTGAACCAAAAAATAAATAAAATAAAACCGATCTAAAAATAATCCGGGTTCTAAAAAAACGGGTGGTTTTCTAGAGAAAACCGCCGGCGATGGAAACTACCTCCGGCGAGGTCCGGCGGGGCGGCTCTGGCGAGGCGGGGCGGGCGGAGGCGGCGGCGACTCCACGGGACGGCGGCGACGGGTGGCGGCGGCGGCGTGGGGCGCGGCGGTGGCGGCGGATCCGGCGGCGGCGGCTACTAGTGGTGCCTGGCGGCGGCGGCGGGGTTGGCTAGGGCGGGCTAGGGTTTGGGGCGGCTCGGGCCTCGGGCCTTAATGGCCGTCCGGGCGAATTCCTAGTCCGGCATGGCCCGGCTAGGTCGGTTCGTTTTTAAAAAAAATAATTTCACGCAGAAAAATAAATAAAATAAATACTAAACGGACTCCAAAAATCCCAAAATAAACTTTACCCGACTTCTAAAATCAAGCCGGACAAGATGAACATTTATTTGGGGCCTAAATGCAATTTTAAAAATGCGCATTTTTCCTAATTCAAATAAAATAGCGATAAAACTCCGAAATAAAAACTTGTTTCATTCTATTATTAAATCCTCAATATTTCTTTATTTTGGGAAAGTCATTTTATTGCCTCTCTCATATTTTTATAATATAAATAATTCAAGATAAAATAATTAAAATCAAATGATCCTATTTTCAAAATTTGAGAAAACTCAAAGATGAAAATAACGAAATCCCCAACTCTCTTCGTGGGTCCTTGAGTGGCGTAGAATTTCTAGGATCGAGCCAAAATGCAATTAAAATATGATATGCAATGATGATCTAATGTATAACATTCCAAATTAAAAATTTGGGATGTTAGAAACCTACCCCCCTTAAGATGAATCTTGCCCTCGAGATTCGGGTTGGCTAGAAAATAGGTGAGTGTGGTCCTTCAGTAGATCTTCCTCTCGCTCCCAGGTGGCTTCATCCTCGGTATGGTGGCTCCACTGAACTTTGCAAAACTTGATAACCTTGCTGCGGGTGACTTGGCTGGCATATTCGAGAATCTTGACTGGTTTCTCCTCATAGGTCAAATCACTATCCAACTGAATCGCTTCCAGTGGCACGGTATCTCTCAGCGGTATATCAGCCATCTCTGCGTGGAACTTCTTCAACTAGGAAACGTGAAACACATCGTGAACTCCTGACAATCCTTCGGGCAATTCCAACTTCTATGCAACTTCTCCCATATGCTCCAAAACATTATATGGCCCGACAAAACGTGGCGCTAACTTTCCCTTAACTCCAAAGAGCTTAGCTCCTCTAAGTGGAGATACACGAAGATAAACTCTGTCTCCGACTTCCTAAATTGTATCCTTGCGTTTAGAATCTGCATAGCTCTTCTGCCTGGACTGGGCTACCTTGAGCCTATCGCGAATCAACTTCACCTTCTATTCAGACTCTTTAATCAAATCTAGTTCAAACAATTGGCGGTCTCCAACTTCATCCCACAACAACGGTGTCCTGCACCACCTTCTGTACAGAGCTTCGAATGGGGCCATCTTCAAACTGGATTGATAATTGTTGTTGTAAGAGAACTCCGCATATGACAAATTGTCGTCCCAACTAGATCCATAATCTAGCGCACAAGCTCTTAGCATGTCCTCCAGAATCTGATTTACTCTCTCGGTCTGTCCATCTGTCTGAGGATAGAAGGCTGTACTGAACTCTAGCTTGGTACCCAAAGTTTTGTGCAACTAATTCCAGAACTTTGAGGTAAACTGGGTTCCTCTATCTGATACGATGCTCCTCAGAACTCCATGCAGACATACGATCCTGGTCATGTATATCTTTGCCAACTTAGCACTGGTGTAGGTGGTCTTTACTAGAATGAAATGGGCTACCTTTGTCAAACGGTCGACTACAACCCATATCGAGTCATAGCCTGAACGAGTCCTGGGCAATCCCGTGATAAAATCCATGCCTAGCTTGTCCCACTTCCATTCGAGTATCAGCAATGGATGTAGCAACCCTGCTGGCTTTTGATGCTCTGCCTTCACTCTCTGACATACATCACATACTTCTACATACTCCGCAATATCCTTCTTCATTCCGGTCCACCAGAAAGTGTCCTTCAAATCCAGGTACATCTTGGTATTTCCTGGGTGAATCAAATACGGCGAATCATTGGCCTCTTGCAGGATCAACTTCCTGATCTCCGGGTCATTAGGCACATAAATGCGGTCCTCAAACCATAAGGTATCGTGCTCATCCTCACGAAAACCTTTAGCTTTTCCTTTGCTCATCTTCTCCTTTATCTAGGCAATCTCCTTGTCAGTCTTCTGAGCTTCTCTGATCGTATCCATCAAAGTAGACTGAATCTCTAATGCTGCTACATAGCCTCTCGGAACTATCTCCAAACATAGCTCACGAAGATCCTCGGATAACTCCCTTGGTAACTCTCCGGTCATGAGTGTGTTGACATGGCTCTTGCGGCTCAACGCATCGGCTACTACGTTAGCCTTTCCGGGGTGATAATGCAATCTCATATCATAATCCTTGATGAGCTCCAACCATCTCCTTTGCCTGAGATTCAACTCCTTCTGCGTGAAGATGTACTTCAAACTCTTGTGATCCGTGTACACCTCACAATGGTTTCCGATGAGAAAATGTCTCCATGTCTTCAAAGCATGCACTACGGCTGCTAACTCCAAATCATGTGTAGCATATTTCAACTCATGGAGTTTAAGCTGTCGTGAGGCATACGAAACAACTCTTCCCTCCTGTATAAGCACTGCTCCAAGTCCTCGACGAGAAGTGTCGCAATATACTTCATAATCCTTGCGCTGATTAGGCAGAATCAACACTGGTGATGTAACCAAACGTTTCTTCAACTCCTAGAAACTAGCCTCACATTCCTCAGTCCATTTAAACTTGGTGTACTTCTTCAACAATTCCATCATGGGCTTTGGAATCTTCGAGAAATTCTCAATGAACCTCCGGCAGTATCCTGCGAGTCTAAGAAAACTCCGGATCTCTCCAACTGTTGTTGGGGCTTCCTAGTTTGTCACAGTGACAACTTTGGTGGGGTCTACTGATATTCCTTCTCCAGATATAACATGTCTGAGGAATCCAACTTCCTTCAACCAAAACTCACACTTGCTGAACTTGGCGTATAACTGATGTTCTCTGAGCTTCCCAAGTACCAAACGCAAATGCTCCTTATGCTCCTCTTAATTCTTTGAGTAGACCAAAATGTCATCAATGAACACCACAATGAACTTTTCCAGAAACTCCATAAACACCTTGTTCATCATGTTCATGAAATAGGCAGGTGCGTTAGTCAGACCAAATGACATAACGGTATACTCATACAGCCCGTACCTGGTGGTAAAGGCCGTCTTAGGTATATCCTGCTCTTGAATCTTCAACTAATGGTATCCTGATCACAGATCGATCTTGGAAAATACCTTAGCTCCTTGCAATTGGTCAAACAAGTCATTGATCATCGGCAGTGGGTACTTGTTCTTGATTGTCACTTCATTCAATCCTCGATAATCAACAACCATCCTTAATGATCCATCCTTCTTCTCCACTAGAAGCACTGGCGATCCCCCAAGGTGAAGAACTTGGGCGAATATAGCCTTTATCCAGTAACTCCTTAATCTGCTTCTTAATTTCCTCAAAATCTTTTGCGGGCATCCTGTACGGTCTCTTAGATATTGGTCCTGTGCCTGGCAAAAGCTCAATCAAAAACTCAATGTCTCTATCCCGTGGCATGCCTGGCAACTCCTCTGGAAATACGTCAGGAAAATCCTTCACCACTGGTACTTTGTAACACCCCGAGTGTCATGCTACAGTAATCCCCTGTTAATGGTGCCATGTCATCATGTTACTGTTGCTAATCTTCACTTGATCCTAATCACACTTCAAATTCAAATCTAATCTGAAGTCAAAAATTCATATTTGCCAAACCTGAAAACTGAAATGTTCAAAGTGTGGCAAATAATCTCTGGTTATTTGTCATGTTGAAACCTATATTTTAGAGTGTGTTTTTAATGCCCTAAGCTAATAAAACAGTGGCCAAGGCTTTAATTAAAATGCTTTTCTAATTTATGAAAAATCCAAAACATTTCAAAAGCCTCCCAAACTTTTTGTGGCTTAAATGCAAATGCAGGATGTTAAAAGAAAACAGAAAAATAAAAGGGAGATCAGAAATAAAAGAAAAAGGAGCAAGGCCCCAACCCCGACCTGGGCCTCGACCACCCGACCGGCCCAGCCCACCAACCACCGCCCCGGGGTCACCTCTACTCCCTGTTCCTCCGACCGGGGTCGCAACAGGGGCGAGCCCCGTCGGACCCGTTCACCGGCGTCGGCAAGGGGATAAGGTCCCCGGCTCTCTCTTCCTCCCCTGCTCCACTCATTCCCCACGTCTCCCCTCTCTCGCCTCCCAGATCCACGCGCTCCTCCCCCTCTCTGTCTCGCTCGCACGCCTCACCCGAGCGCCATCACCGCCGTCCCCCGTCGTCACTGCGGCCACCGTCGACCCCGAGCTTAGGCTGCACGTCCACGAGCTCCGCCGGGGTCGACTCCTTCGAGCGGTGGCCTCAGCTGGGGCTCGGAGGCGCTGCAACACCGGATCCCCTTCGTCCTCTTCTCCGGCTGCCGCGGAACTCCGTCGACCTCCCCCGACTGCTTCTGCTACTAAACTGAGCACCGGCCTTCGTGAGCCCCTACGTGAGCGTCTCTCCCTCTCCTCTTCCCCCTCTGTTTGCGAGCTGCTGCCCCGTAGCTACCCGACACCGACGCCACGCGCTGCCGTCTGCCATTGCCGGCGTGCAGCTCGAAGCGCAGCCGCCCGAGCCCTTCCGTCTTGACCGTCATGCTTCTGGCGCGCCCAGGAAACCACCCAGCCACCTAGCTCTCTCAAAACACCCCAGGAGCCGCGTTCTGTTCACACCCAAGGACCGCCGCCGCAAACCTCGTCGTCGGCGCCGTTTCCGGCCAAGTCCGGCCGTGCCTCTGCCACCGTTCGACGCGGCGTCGTTCGCCCGTTCGAACGCACCCTCGCGCGCGCGAAACGACCCCCTGTGGACGAATCCCGCCGCCCTCCCGTTCGCTCGGCCGTCGGAATGGTCGCCGGAGTTAGCTCCGGCGCGTCTCCGGCCGGTGCCGAGCTGGCACCCACGTGGCACCGCCCCGTGCCACTGACTGGTGGCCCCCAGTGGACCCGCTAACCCCGTTGACTGGTTTGACCAGTCAACCGTGCTAACGGGGCAGCCCCGAGGCACTGACATGTGGGCCCCGCTCTGTTATATTAGTCTAATAACGTTTTATAAATAAAAATGATTAGTTAACCTAAAACACTCGCTGACGCCCAGGGCCCACGCCCCTAATTAACCTTGTTAGTTTAGTTAATCCACTATTAAGCCAGCAGAGGCTGACATGTGGGTCCCAGTGGCCCCATTGGTCAGCTTTGACCAGTCAACCGGTCTGTTGACTTGCTGATGTCAGCATGGCGTCATGCTGACGTCATATTCCTGTTTTGTTAATTTAAATAATTTCCGAATATTAATAAAACTTTAAAAATTCATAGAAAATAAACCGTAGCTCGGATAAAAATGTTTTCTATATGAAAGTTGCTCAGAAAAATCCAACGAATCCGAATATGTGGTCCGTTCATCCGTCACATGCCCCTAGCATGCTGAACATGGAACTTTCCCCCTCTATTCCTTTGTCCGGAATCCACCTAACGTCGGGAATTCACCCTCGAATGTTTCCCCCCTTCGTCTGCAATGTGTAGTACCGCGTTAGAGCACGCTTAGCGCTACGTATCGTCATGTCATGCTTAGTGTTACCTCTATTTGCTATGTATTTACTGTTTCTTCCCCCTCTTCTCTCCGGTAGACCCCGAGGCCGTTGATGCCCCGGTGATCGACTACGTCGTCAACAACGACCCCTCCTTGCCAGAGCAACCAGGCAAGCCCCCCCTTTGATCATCCCGATATCGCCCATTCCATTCTCTCATGCTTGCATTAGATTTTGCTACTGTTATTGTTTGCACCTATTCTGATGCATAGCCTGCTTTTGTACCTACTATTGTACCTTACCTGCTTATCCTAAACTTCTTAGTATAGGTTGGTTAGTGATCCATCAGTGACCCCCACTTTGTCCCGACTGCCCCGCTGGATTATCAGAAGACCCGATCAATGGGATCAAAGACCAGGCCCCGGCACCGCACATCACTTTCCCCTTAGTTGCTCGACTCTGCTGGGTTACTATCAAGTGCCGAGGGTGAGACCTCTACATCACTTCTGATGTTAACCCTATAGTGTAGCTCTTCGGTCGTAGTCATCGAGGGTGATTCCGCCTTAACCACTTCCGGTATGACTCTGTCGTGCAACCCCTCAAGTGTGAACCTCGGGGGTGATTCCTCTTACGTTCACCTTGTTGATTACATCGAGTGGAATTCACCGGGGGTGATTCCTCGGGTTTTCCCCTTGATGTTTGGACACACGGTTACTATGGTTACTATGTTACACTGAACCATGTTACTAAAGACGGGTCGACCCTGAGGGGTACCCGCGCAAGCTTAATTGCGAGTGATGTGGAGTCGGGTTGACCTGGAGGGTGCCCGCGAGATAATTACGAGGCGTGGCCGGGCATTCCTAGCCCTTGCCGCAAGTCCTCGAGATGGGGCAACGGGGTCACATCTTTCGTGAGTCTCTGCTTGTTACCGCGCGTTCCTAATCCACTACGATTTGGATATTTGATCCGAGGGGCCTCTGGCCTGATAGCACTAACCATCACGTGGGCATAGTATGGGCATTCTGCGTCGTGTACATCAGCCGAAGCTTAATAGACGTCAGTGACGGAGCGGCGCGCGTCGGGTTGGACTGGTAAGCTCCTGCCTTTTTAGGGAGGTAGCTAGGTCTGCTCACCGGCCGCCCATGCAACGTGCAGGAGTTCCCGGGGAGATGGCCCATGACCCCTGGGGGCATAGGTTTAGTCCGGCGTGCTGGCCTCTCTATTAAGCCTAGGTCGGGTCGCGGCGTATTGTTTGGCCGAGGCCGGGCATGACCCTGGAAAGTGTGTCCGGCCGGAGTTAATCAAGCGTGGTGGGTAAGTTGGTGCACCCCTACAGGGAAGAAAACATCTATCGATAGCCTGTCCTACGGTAACGGACACTTGGAGTTGTATCCCGATCGATACAACTAGAACTGGATACTTGTGATGAGAATTGGATTGTGATGATAATTGGATAGTACGGCTCTAGGATTTCTTTCTCGCAGGGAGTCGAGAAAGGATCTCTGGCCGAGGTTGATAACACTACTACTACTTTACTTTATGCTACTCTACTCCCTCCTGTTTGCTGCAAGATGGTGGTTTCCAGAAGATGCTAGTCTTCGATAGGACTAGGCCTTCTCTCTATTCTGGCATTTCTGCAGCCCAGTCCACATATACAGCCTTCCTTTGATAATGTTGCATCTGTAGTGTAGATCCTTGCTTGCGAGTACTTTGGATGAGTACTCACGGTTGCTTTGCTCCCTCTTTTTCCCCTTTTCCATTCTTCTCGGATGACGCAACCAGATGACGGAGTCTAGGAGCCAGATGACACCTTTGACGACTGCTACTACACCGAGGGCGTCTACTACCACGTGGCGGAGACCGCCGATGACCAGGAGTAGTTAGGAGGCTCCCAGGCAGGAGGCCTTGCCTTTTCGATCGATGTTGCTTTTGTGCTAGCCTTCTTAAGGCAAACTTGTCTAACTTATGTCTGTACTCAGATATTGTTGCTTCCGCTGACTCTTGTGTTTTCGAGCTTATGTATTCGAGCCCTCGAGGCCCCTGGCTTGTAATATAAAGCTTGTATTATTTTAATTTGTGTCTAGAGTTGTGTTGTGATATCTTCCCGTGAGTCCTTGATCTTGATCGTACACATTTGCGTGTATGATTAGTGTACAATTGAATCGAGGGCGTCACATACTTCCTCATGTACAACTCATGATAAGGAATTTACTTGAGTCCTCTTCGGCAATTGCCGGGATACATACTTCATCCTTCTTCCTTCTGGCGTGGTAAGAAAAATCAACTTACTGGCGCATTCAATGTTCCCTCCATACTTCGATAACCAATCCATGCCAAATATCACATCCAGTCCTTGCGACTCCAATACTATTAGGTCTGAGGGAAACACGTAGTTACCAATCCTTAATGGTAACCGATCACACCATAGACTAGCCATATACTCTTCTCCTGCTGAGGTTACTAACATGGGTGACCTAAGGGCTTGGGTTGGCAGCTTATACTTATCCACAAATCCCATGATTCTGATTCTAAACTAGTATCTGCATCAATGCATTTTGCTGCTGGATCAACTGAGTGAGCTCCGGTGGGAAAGAAAATCCATTGTCATGTCTCAGAGGCATCTGAGGGTTTTACAAAAGATGAGAAAATAGAATAGAATGAGGTCTAGCGAGAAAAACACTATCCATATGCACATGAGACAAACACAAAAAATATCACTTCAATCAAATCAAACAAGGGCATACAATGGTCTAACTATCATTACAAAAGTGCTCGGACTATACTATATACATGGGGAAATACTACTACTGTTATGTCGATTAACTAGAAAAACTGCTCAGTCGAAGACTCCATGATATCTGCTCCAGCTTCATCAACAAAGTCATCATCACTATCGTCTGGGTCCGAGTCAGTGTTGTCGATGATGATGTAGTTCTCCGAGCAAGTGAAATCATCGTCTTCTCCTCCAGCCGCGGGAAATCCCATAAATACTTTTAGATTCTTCTTCAAATCATCATTCTTCTCCACGAGTGTCGCTATTTCCTCCTCATATCCATCGCGTGTAGACTTGAGTTCTTCCTCCAACTCCGTGATCTTGGTCATTGCCTTCTTCAGTTCTATCATGCTTGCGCACATCTAGTTCTCCTGGCAACGAATGTGCTGGTTTAACTCCTGGATGAAAGCTGCAATTGATATATCCTTCCTGGTGCTGATCATCTCCCATTGCTCATCTCGGCGCCCACAAATCTGGTAGATAGTATCATTGAGATCCTTGTGGTAAACTTCTCCAATGCGTCCCATGGTGATGTGAGCTGCCATGCTCTTTCCTAGACTCCGGGTTGGTGCATCAAAGGAAAACTCTATGGGCTTAGTGACGGGCATGAACGTCCTTCCTGGAACTTGGACTTGAATCATCCAATGCTCCTCTTCTGTTAAAGTGGCAATGTAGGTCCCGGTGAATCTTGGTACTCTGATGTTCAGGTATGTACTGACTTCCTTCAAGTGGCGTCCAAAGGTTGTATCTTCATCCCGTTGCTTGAACTTGTTCCTTGCATCCGCCATCCTAAAAGAGTAGAAAAGATGAGGAGTCAGATATGTGAAGAGAGAGTAGTGATCTAGGGCTTTAGCTTAGTGGTCGTGTCCTACAGTCAGCGTGTGCTCTAATGCCATCTTGTAGCGACCAGACCTCAAACAGTCGGATCTCTGTGCATCAGTGTCATCCCTGGATCGGTAATGCTGACACGCACAGTACTTGAAGGATTTATAACAGAGTAGCAATCACACACTTATTACATCGAATGTCTCAAAAGAGAACTTATTACAATAAATATGGCTTAAGGCCATCTAATAATGATAACAGCGGAAGGCTTGGAAGATAAGCGAGTCCATCAACTCCAACGGCATCACTGAGTATAAGATCACGACCTAAGGAACCTTACTCGTCGTCTGAAAAGTCTGCAGCATGAATGTTGCAGCCTGAAAACGGGTCAGCACATGGAATATGTTGGCAATGTAACACATAGAGAGTTATGAATAGAAATATGCTATACTACATGCATATATGGCTGGTGGAAAGCTCTATGGTTACAATTTTGCATAAAGCCAATTTTTCCCTACTGCAAAGGAATAAAAAAATTTAACTATCATGGTAGTTGTTAAACATTGAGAAGGGTACTCCAACTCAATCCCAATTAAACATCATCATTAACCCAACAAAATTTAAATTAAGTAACATGACGAGATTCACATGATAATCCAGGTGCTAGATACTTAAAACGTCCATAACCGGGGACACGGCTAACCATGATTAGTTTATACACTCTGCAGAGGTTTGCGCACTTTTCCCCGCAAGACTCGATCTCCTCCGCTTGATTTCTCGCACTACATGATGTTTGAGAAACGAATGACCGAGACACAGTCTTTCAGAAGCATTAACTCTCTACTCCGGGTAGACAGTACCAACCTACATCCCCTACATATGCTAGTCTACCTCTTTAAGAGCTCACGCAACTTAATCAACTCTGCTAGAGCCTATAGTAGCTTGCGGCTGCACACGGAAGTTTCTAAAAATGAATAATATCATGATCCCTTTGAGCCTGGGTGGCGGTCCATAGGAGAATCACACGGTACCCCGGGATTTCCAAAAATACAGACAACACTGGGTTCCCCAGGTGCCTCAATCCACCCAGATGTGAATTTAAGTTGCCACCTTAAGTAAACCATTAACTTAACAATCTCACATCTGTCATGGATACACTCACCCAATCCACGTCTACTAGCATAGCATGGCAATATAAGCAAACGTAGAAGTAACTCTCAAAGGTTTGATAATAAAACAGGTAATAGGTTCTACCTCATCTACTTCCCAAAACCCACATGTTAATCAGATACTAATCATGCAATTTTTTGAGGATTGATCTAATGCAATAAAACTGGGTAGTAAAGAGGTATGGTCAAAGTGTTACTTGCCTTGCTGATGATCCGTGAAACCTAGAGACTCGAAGTAGCAAGCGGCGCACTCCGGGTACTCTATCGCAACCAAACAAGCATACAATAAGCACTCATCTAATGCACAAGTAAAACACAAATAAGAGATCTATCCAGAAAGTTCAACTTAAGAACTCCAGTTTGCAAAAAGAATCAAATCAAATGAACCAACGAAAGTCAAACGGCGAAAGAAACAAGCTTCGTTTACTAATCTGGACCTAAGTCAAATTTTGCAGTAGCAAAAACTTGTTTGAGTTAGTTAACCGGAAAGAGGGTTTCGAGACGAAACTCTAGGCGCTTGAATCGCCTGATTCTGATAAACGAGCGAAAAGTTATACTAGAACGAAAATCGGATCAGAAATCGCGATCGAAAATAATCGCGGAAAATCCGAGAAAAAGAAAAACGGATGAACAGGCTAACGAATGCACGTTCGCTGTGTGCGGCCAAACGACGGAAACCGTTCGTTAAAATGAACGTACGGACGAACGTCCGCTAAATAGACTAAACCGAAAAAATAAAATAAAACCGATCTAAAAATAAACCGAGTTCTAAAAAAACAGGGCGGTTTTCTAGAGAAAACCATCGGCGACGAAAACTACCTCCGGCGAGGTCCGACGGGGTGGCTCCGGAGGGGCGGGACAGGTGGCGGCGACAACGACTCCGCGGGACGGCGGCAGCGGGTGGCGGCGGGGTCGGCGGCAGCGGCTGGCGGCGTGTGGCGCAGCGACGGCGGCGGATCCGGCGGCGGCGGCGGCTGGCAGCGGGGGGGTGGCTGGGGTGGGCTAGGGTTTGGGGCATCTCGGGCCAGGGGCTTTAAAGGTCGGCCGGGCGAAGTCCTAGTCGGGCACGGCCCGGCTAGGTCGGTCGTTCTTTTTTAGAAAAATAATTTCGCGTAGTATAACAAATAAAAGAAATACTAAACGGACTCCAAAAATCCCGAAATAAATTTTCGCCGACTTTTAAAATCAAGCCGGACAATATGAACATTTATTTGGGGCCTAAATGCAATTTTGGAAAACGCACATTTTCCTAATTCAAATAAAATAGCAATAAAACTCCGAAATAAAAACTTGTTTGATTTTATTATTAAATCCTCAATATTTCTTTATTTTGGGAAAGTCATTTTATTCCCTCTCTGATATTTTTATAATATAAATAATTGAAGATAAAATAATTAAAATCAAATGATCCTATTTTCAAAATTTGAGAAAACTCAAATATGAAAATAACGAAATCCTCAACTCTCTTTGTGGGTCCTTGAGTTGCGTAGAATTCCTAGGATCGAGCCAAAATGCAATTAAAATATGATATGCAATGATGATCTAATGTATAACGTTCCAAATTGAAATTTTGGGATGTTACAGTTTGACCAACATTGAAACAATGCTACGAAATGCTCGTGCATTCCGTGAACTTTCACCTGCAGAAGAAAAACGGTGGGCCCGCATGTTGGAACAATGCAACGTGGCTGTCACACTAGGAAATAAGCTGTCAGTATTCTCAGCTATGGTCACCTTTCTTCAGGTGAAGACATTTGAGCGTATGACCAACAAATCATTCGATGCGACGTTGGCTGCTTTCCGCAAATCTTTCCCAGATGTGTCTGAGCTGCCACACACATACAGTAAAATGAAGAATTTCCTTCGTGCAGTTGGAATTGGATATGATATGATCCATATTTGTAAGAATAATTGTGTTCTGTTCCAGAAGGATTATGCCAACTTAAGTGAATGCCCGAAATGCAAATCATCAAGATGGAAAGATGGCGATGTTGTGAAGAGGATTCCTCATAATGTTCTGAGACATTTTCCAATTACACCAAGATTGCAGAGGTTGTTTCATGATGCTGAAACAAGAGAGGATGTATTGTGGCATTCTAGGAACCAGGAGTACAGAGATCATAATGTAATAAGCCATCCATCTCATGGTAGTGAGTGGAAAAGCTTCAATGATAAACACAAAAAGTTTGCTGCTGACCCGAGAAACATTAGACATGGCTTATCTTCAGATGGATTTAACCCATTTGGCCACCAGAGCGCCACATATAGCATGTGGCCAGTGCTTGTTATCCCTTACAACATGTCTCCAAATGTCTGCACCAAAGAATCAAACTACATGATGGCCTTGCTCATCCCAGGTCCAAAAAGTCCTGGAAAGGATTTTGATTTGTTCATGGAGCCTCTTGTGGAGGAACTTCAACAGCTATGGAGGGGTGTTCTCACTCGAGACCTATATAGCAGCCCACCAGCTGATTTCTTTCTACGTGTTGTTATAATTTGGTGCATCCATGATTATTCGGCTTTGGGCACTATGTCAGGGCGAACAACACATGGTTACAATGCATGTGTTTGTTGTGACAGGAATCCGCTGTCATACGCAATACTTAGCAAGATCTGTTACATTGGACACCGCCGTTTCCTTGCCAAGGACAAGCCGCATCCTAGAAAATACCAAAGACACGTGTTCAATGCAAAGCATGAAAACCGTGATGCGCCAAAGAGGCTCACCTCTGATGAGTTGCAAGTGGAACTAGAGAAGTTCGGGCATATTACACCAGGAAACCATCCTGGTAATGGTAGCGGGAAAAGGAAGCGTGGCAAGGCAGAAGAGAGATTATTGTTTACCCGCAGGTCCACTTTGTGGGACTTGGAGTATTGGAAAGATTTGGATCTGCGGCATAATCTTGATGTGATGCACATCGAGAGAAATATATGTGACATCATTATCGGCACACTTCTTAATATTGAAGGCAAGACGAAAGATACCTTAAAATCTAGGATTGATTTGACACACCTGGGTATCAGAAAGGATTTGCAGGTGCAAAATGAAGGTAAATCACGGGATATGGCACCAGTTGTGTATGTCTTGGACAAGGTAAAAATAAAAGAATTCTGCGAGGTCCTGTCACGTGTGAGATTCCCACATGGATTTGCTTCCAACCCTGAAAGGAGAGTTAGTGCAGATGGAAACAAGGTACAAGGGTTGAAAACTCATGACTGTCACATCCTACTTCAAAGGGTTTTACCTGTTACCCTTAGAGGATTGGGCCACCCTGACTTATACAGAGCAGTTTCATAGTTGGGAAAATTCTTCAGGGAACTCTGCAGTAGAAATATCAGGATAGATGCTTTGGAGCGTCTTAGAGACAAGATACCAACTATCCTATGGGACCTTGAGAAGATATATCCTCCAGCCTTCTTTGATGTGATGGTGCATTTGGTTGTTCATCTACCTGATGAGGCACTACTTAGAGGTCCAGTACAATATGGCTGGATGTACCCTATTGAAAGGCGGCTAGGCACTTTCAAGGGCTATGTTAGGGACAGAGCTAGACCTGAGGGTTCCATTGCAGAGGCCTACGTTGCTACAGAAGCGTTGACATTCTGCTCAAAATACATTGAAACAGCTGATCAGCTTAGCAAAGAGGTGGGTGAACACAATCCCGGGCTCAATGTTTTCGATTATTCTGTTCAAGTTACAGGGAAGAGTCGACAAGAGGACAAACCTAAAGATTTGGACAAAAATGTTTGGTATGTGTTGAATATCTGTCCTGAGATACTACCTTATATCAAGTAAGTGCAGTACTGCAGCTTATACATCGTAATGTACTAAACTTGCAGCACATTCTTATATATTTAGATGTTTGACGCGATCACTATGTTGTGCAGCATCTACAAAAAGGAGTTACTGCCGCAAAATCCAAGAAACATTGACAAACTGGTTATGGCAGGATTTGCGAAATGGTTCAAGAACCATGTAAGCTTTTGAATTGCACTGTCAGTTTTTTTAATATATTGAGTAAATAAGATGATCAGCTTGTCTATTTTCTAACCATAGGTTAAGAAGATGCGGAAGGATGGGCAGGTAGTTGATGATGTCGTTTACTCACTAGCAATGGTTCCTGATACTCGGGTAAGACATTACGAATCTTGCGTTGTTGGAGATGTGCGCTACAGCACCCTTGCACGAGACAAAGGCAGGAAGACACAAAACAGTGCCATCATGAGCACGGATACGTATGACAAAGAGACAACTGAAATGTATGCTAACATAACAGACATTTTTCAGTTGCAGTATATCTCCAGTTTCGAGGATCATTGGTGTGTGGTTCTGTTGTGTTGTTGTTGGTATAACCTATTTTCCAGGATCGCAAAACCCAGAGCTGATGATTATTTCAAATCCATCAATGTCAAGGCGGTGTACCAGACCAACGAGCCTTTTGGCAAATCAAGCAAGACAGATATTTTTCTTGGAAGACACATTTGCACGTAGCGATGACTGGAGAGTATTGCAAAGATTTGAGCAGTGGAATTCATTTAATGAAGTTGCATAACAAGATGATGCTTACACTGCTCCTGATGTACAAGATAACATAGATGTTCCTAATATCTTTGAGAACCATCACGACAATGACACTAGCGAAAAGATTGCCTGTCATGCTGTGGACATACAAGGGTTGATCAAGAAGGAGCCAACGTTCGAGGACGTTGAGGACGAAGAAGAAGATGGCACCATGGGGAATTACAATTCAGACTGATGGACATGGCGAAGATGTTGACGCTACTACTGCAGATGATGATTACATTGCTTTTGTCGTATTTGCCCGCCAGAAGATGTTTTTTTATTTACTATGTGAAATTGTGTTTGCTATGACAACTAAAACCTGATGAACACGTTGTTTAGTATTTTGCTCTGAGAACATCACTTGTTATGTATGCTGATTTTCGTTTGGTGATTGTATGACAACTAAAAAAGGATGACATTGTTGTTTAGTTGTACTCATATTTGGTTGTGAAACTTGAATTTGATGACATAGTTTGTTGTTGGACTGCAATTTTCTCGACGTCTTCGAATGAGAACAGAGCTCACCCGACAGGGCATCTGCTATTTATTTATTTATTAGCAAAAGGGGATACCCCCTGATTTCCGTTAATAGAAATCATTAGATGTTCACAACACTACGCCCAGCCTACTACACAGGTTTCATTCGTTACTAGTTTCAGCAAAGTGCTCATGTCATAGCCACCGAATACATCACGAGTGCTGCATACACTACAAATAAAGAGACAATCATCCTACAGAGTACATCGATTTTGCCCATTATCTTCACAAGCTCTTTCATCTCCTCATTGTTGTCAAGGTCGTTCAGCAGCTGTTGCTTGGCCATGATCAGAGGAACTGCATCTTTAACCTTCTGCTCTGCATCTTCCTCCTCTGTCGTTCCTTTAGTTACTTGTCCAACACCCCAACCTGCTGGTATTAGGATTCCTCGGCTAACCAAATAATTAGCGTAGTTGCATTCCCCCACATCAGCAACTTCCCAGAAATACAAATCACACGAATCTTCCCTTTTCTGCACGAATCAAATTGGAAGATCATCAACCAAACTATTAAAAAAATCAGCAACTGAAAGCAGCAGAACAACACTTAAACATATTATTACCCCATGATTCGGGCATTTGTAGAAGACTCGGTCAGGGTTGAGGATTTTGGTTGAGACGCGATGGATGACTCTACGTGATTTGCAGCAGTGGCACCACACCAGCGGCAGCGGGTTGCGATGAGCAATCGGCTGCGGTGCGCATGCTGGCGGGGGTGTGATGAGACCCACAGGCGATGGTACGGGTGGCGACTTGGCGCATATCTGGTTGTTGCCTACTGAAGAGGAGGTGGACGAGCAGCCAGCGGGCATGGTTGCTGCGGCCAGAGCTTCTGATGCTAGGCAGAGTAAGTAGAGAAGAGGAGAAGCGAACGTTGGATATGTCAGTTTCATTACTTGCAGAGTAGCATAGCACCATATGTAGTCATAGTCTAGGTTTGGATTCGAACCAGCTAGAGGAGCACGTCTCTCTTTTTTCTAAAACTCGGCAACATCTCTTTACTAGTATATTAGCTTGTTCTGTATGCCTTCCCAAGTCTTTGATTTTCTTTCCCTTTTTTGCGAGGAAGGAAGGAGGACAAAATTGAGAGTTCCTAGGACTCGAACCCAAGACCTCTCGGTTGAAAACCAAGGCTGCTAGTGACTTATGTGGCGAACGTTCCATGTGAGGAGGACGGCAGACGAACGCATTTTCCACGCAGTTTTCTTCCTATATATAAAAAAGTATGCTACTTGGTGTCCGCTTAGTCAACAAATGATTGTGCCAACCTTGACCGTTGGATTGACAATCAATGTCTGTCGTGTTTCTTCAGTCTCTTCTTCCTCGAGCCGCCAAAGCCAAACCAGCACCGGCGAGACCGCCTGCTCCTGCCTCCCAAGGCTGGTTGTGCTGCCGCGCATGCATCATGGCCACATCGCACCCTAAAACTCTGCGCATCTTCCCCGGCTCCTGTTCGTTCCCGTCTGAGGCCTCACCATCGTCCTCCACCTTGGTTCGCTCGCCACGGCGCCACCCTCCGGTGTTGTCAACATGGTCAACAACTGAGAGGAATAAGGAGATGACTGTACATGGTGAGGATGATAGTAGGGACCCAGCAGCACGCGCAGTAATTTTGTTTTTTCGGGACGGAGAAGGGTATCAACTGGGTTGTGCGGGACCTGTGGCTCGTCTAGCCCAGGCTTTTATTTCATATGTTTAGAACATGACCAGCCCAGTTTGTTTTTTTTCCTTTCTGAAAATGGCTAGCCAGCTATTTGTTTTTTGTAGAATAACCAACATAGGCCTACTTGCTTTTCTACGCCCTGCTGGGCCGGAAATCTTTCAAGACGAGGAGGGATGCATTTTGCCTAGAAAATGAGCTATAAGTAATAAGAAATGGGCTATAAGTAATAAGAAATGGGCTATAGGTAATAATAAATGGGTTGTAAAATGAAAAAAAATACAGCAAACAGGCAATTAGTTCCAAAATATTGTTTTCTTTCGGATTTTGATATTTTAAATTTCATTGTTTTTGTGCGGGTAAAATTTCATTGAATTTAAATTAAGGTATATTTAGATTTAAAATTAATTTGAATCTGGCTAGAAATTTCAGGTTGTATGCTGTTTGGGACAGATTTGGAGGCTGACTTGTGGGTCTACTAGGTTGACGTGTACTTTGGCTTTGTCAACTTAGTCCACAAATGATTCTAGCAGCAGTGACTGTTGGATCTTAATCCAACGGTCATGCTGCTTCTTCAATATCTGATATGCTTGCTCCAGCCGCCCAAACCAGCTCCGGTGGGACTGCCTGCTCCCGCCTCCCGTGGCCGGCTGTGCTGCCGCATAGGTCGCACTGCCCTACCCTACTTCATTGTTGGCCAGGCCATTCCTCTACTCGCCCACACCTCCTATTATTTTTCTGGTGATGGCAGCCGGACTAGTAAACCCTCGTACTCCCCACTGCGTGGGCAACCATTGCCGAGTATTCCCCGGCTCTGTGTCGTTCCCTTCGTAGGCCTCGCCATCGTCCACCGCCATGGTGCTCTCGGCGCGGCCTGGTCAACATGGTCAACGAACGACACCCATCGGACATGGACTGTACATGAAGAGGCTGACAGCTGGGTCCACGGCCGCACACAAGGAAATGCCTCCTTATTACGCGCAAAATAATGATTCCTCGACCTAACAGCTGGGACCCACCGGAAGGGCCTCTGTATTTCGCGAAAAAAACATTCCCCCCGCTGACATGTCGGACCCACCAGCTATATATTCGCACGCAAGGAAGTGCCTCCTTATTACGCACAAAAAGATGAATACCCCCCTTGCTAGCTGGGACCCACCATAGTGGGAGGATGACTTGTGGGCCAACTAAGTTGACGGGGACGGAGGGCTTTGTCAAATTAGTCAATATAAATGATTCTAGCTCCAGTAACCGTACGATGTCCATCCAATGGCCGTAGTCCTTCTTCAACCTCTGGTCTTCTTGCTCCAGCCACCCAATGCAGCGCCGGTCGTGCCACATGCTCCTGCCTCCGGTGGCCGGCTGTGCTTCCGTGGAGGACTCACCGCCCCCTACTATTCCCACCGCTGGCCAGGCCCTGCGGCGACGGCAGCCTCACACCGCAGCCGAACCACTGAACCCTCGTACTCCTATCCGCGCGGGCTTCCACTGCCGCGTCTTCCCCGGCTCCGCGTCGTCCCCTTCCTAGGCCTCGCCGTCGTCCACCGCCGTGGTGCTCTCAGCGTGGCGTGGTCAACGTGGTCAAGGAACGACTTCCATCGGACGTGGACTGTATGTGGAGAGGCTGACAGCTAGGTCCACGACCGCAGCAAGGAAGTGCCTCCTTATTACGTGGAAAATAATTATTCCTCCACCTGACAGCTGGGACCCACCGGATGGGACACTGTATTTCCCGAAAAAACATTTCCCCCTGACTGCTGGGACCCACCAGCTACAGCTTCGCACGCAAGGAAGTGTGAGGGAGTTCCGGACTAGGGGGTGTCCGGATAACCGAACTATCGTAATCGGCCGGACTCCAAGACTATGAAGATACAAGATTGAAGACTTCGTCCCATGTCCGGATGGGACTTTCCTTGGCGTGGAAGGCAAGCTTGGCGATACGGATATGTAGATCTCCTACCATTGTAACCGACTCTGTGTAACCCTAGCCCTCTCCGGTGTCTATATAAACCGGATGGCTTTAGTCCATAGGACGAACAACAATCATACCATAGGTTAGCTTGTAGGGTTTAGCCTCCTTGATCTCGTGGTAGATCTACTCTTGTAACACACATCATCAATATTAATCAAGCAGGACGTAGGGTTTTACCTCCATCAAGAGGGCCCGAACCTGGGTAAAACATCGTGTCCCTTGTCTCCTGTTACCATCCGCCTAGACGCATAGTTCGGGACCAGCTACCTGAGATCCGCCGGTTTTGACACCGACATTGGTGCTTTCATTGAGAGTTCCTCTGTGTCGTCACCGATAGGCTCGACGGTTTCTTCGACCATCATCAACGACGCAGTCCAGGGTGAGACCTTTCTCCCCGAACAGATCTTCGTATTCGGTGGCTTTGCACTGCGGGCCAATTCGCTTGGCCGTCTGGAGTAGATCGAAAGCTACGCCCCTGGCCGTCAGGTCAGATTTGGAAGTTTGAACTTCACGGCTGACATCCGCGGGGACTTGATCCTCAATGGATTCGAGCCCCGAGCGTGTCGCACTGTCACGGCGAGCATGATTTAGCTCTGCAGCCGGACAGTACCTTGCAGGCCGCACTCGAACCCGCTCCGATCTTCAATTCGGAGCCGGCTGCGCAGATCGAGGACGGATGGCTAGACACCGCCTCGAGGGCTGCAACCTCTATGGCGATAAAGCCGAACACTGACCTTGTCCCTCATAAAGCTCGTGACTCCAAGGTGCCGGACTCCTCGCCGGACTCCGAACCTCCCGCGCCCTTCCGATCGAATCCGATTGGGCGCCGATCAAGGAGTTCACCGCAGCGGACATCTTTCAACACTCACCTTTCGGCGACATCTTGAGTTTGCTAAAGTATCTCTCTTTATCAGGAAAGCCCTGGCCGGACTGCGGTCAGGACGGTTGGGATGCGGACAACGAAGAAATTCAAAGCCCACCCACCACCCACTTGGTAGCCGCTGTCGATGATCTAACCGCCATGCTAGACTACGACTCCGAAGACATCGACGGTATGGACGACGATGCCGAAGACGACCAAGAACCAGCGCCCACCGGGCACTGGAAAGCCACCTCATCATACGACATATACATGGTGGATATCCCAAAGGATGGGAATGGCGAAGGAACAGCGGAGGATGACCCCTCCAAGAAATAGCCCAAGCGTCGGCGTCAGCGGCACCGCTCTAAATCCCGCCACAGCAAGAATGAAGATTCCGGCACCGGAGATAATAATACACTAGACAGTGCCAAAGATAACCCACTCCAGCAAGATCCAGCGCAAGAGGACGGAGACGCCAGCCCTCATGAGAGAACGGCAGAAGAAGAGGTAGAGGATTATATGCCTCCCTCCGGAGACGAGGCAAGCCTCGACGATGATGAATTCGTCGTGCCTGAGAATCCCGTCGAACAAGAGCGTTTTAAATGCAGGCTTATGGCCATGGCGAACAGCCTCAAGAAAAAGCAGCAACAGCTTAGAGCTGATCGAGATCTGCTAGCCGACAGATGGACTGAAGTCCTCGCGGCCGAAGAGCATGAGCTCGAACGCCCCTCCAAAAGCTACCCTTAACACAAGCTGCTCCCCCGATTAGAGGAGGAAGCGTATGAACCCGCATCACCAGGAAACAATACGGCTGACCGACCACCCCGTGGTCGCGACAAAGAGGCCTCTAGGCCCTTCACTAGACCCGTACCCCGGCATCGCTCGAAAAGCACAAGGCCACAGGGGAACGCTTCGGACTTGCGAGATATATTGGAGGATAAGGCAAGACAATCAAGATCGATCTATGGATCGCGTGGGCGCCCCAAGGTACGTGACGACAACCGTTGCGCCGGACACAGTAAGTCCGGCCGGGCCGAACAAAACAGACAAAGCTCTTTTGAGCTCCGTCGTGATATCGCCCAGTACAGAGGCGCCGCACACCCACTATGCTTCACAGATGAAGTAATGGATCATCAAATTCTCGAAGGGTTTAAACCCGTGAATATCGAATCCTACGATGGCACAACAAACCCCGCGGTTTGGATCGAAGACTATCTTCTTCACATCCACATGGCCCGCGGTGACGATCTTCACGCCATCAAATATCTCCTGCTCAAGCTTAAAGGACCAGCCCGGCATTGGCTTAACAGCTTGCCAGCAGAGTCAATTGGGAGTTGGGAAGACCTAGAAGCCGCATTCCTCAATAACTTCCAAGGCACGTATGTGCGACCACCAGACGCTGATGACCTAGGCCACATAATTCAGCAGCCAGACGAATCGGCCAGACAATTCTGGACACGGTTCTTAACCAAGAAAAACCAAATCATCGACTGTCCAGATGCGGAGGCCCTCGCGGCCTTCAAGCATAACATCCGTGACGAGTGGCTTGCCCGGCACCTGGGACAGGAAAAGCCGAAATCCATGGCAGCCCTTACATCACTCATGACCCGCTTCTGCGCGGGTGAGGACAGCTGGCTAGCACGCAGCAACAACCTCAGCAAAAATTCTGGCAGTCCGGATTTCATGGACCGAAATGGCAGGGCGCATCGTAACAAAAGCAAACGCCGCGTCAACGGCGACAATAGTGAGGATATGGCAGTCAATGCCAGATTCAGAGGCTCTAAACCCAGTCAGCGGAAAAAGCCATTCAAAAGAACTGCTCCGGGTCCGTCCAATTTGGACCGAATACTCGACCGCTTGTGCCAGATACACGGCACCCCCGAAAAGCCAGCTAACCACACAAATAGGGACTGTTGGGTATTCAAGCAGGCAGGCAAGTTAATTGCCGAAAACAATGACAAGGGGCTGCATAGCGATGACGAGGAAGAGACCCGACCGCCGAACAATAGAGGACAGAAGGGCTTCCCCCAACAGGTGCGGACGGTGAACATGATATACGCAACGCACATACCCAAAAGGGAGCAGAAGCATGCGCTAAGGGATGTATACGCGATGGAGCCAGTTGCCCCGAAGTTCAATCCATGGTCCTCCTGCCCAATCACTTTTGACCGAAGGGACCACCCCACCAGCATCCGCCACGGTGCATTCGCCACATTGGTCCTAGACCCAATCGTTAATGGATTTCACCTCTCGGCAGCAGCCTGAACCTGCTTTATCAGGATACAATGCGCAAAATGGGCATAGACCCCTCAAGGATTAAACCTACCAAGATGACCTTTAAAGGCGTCATACCAGGTGTAGAAGCCAATTGTACAGGCTCAGTTACACTGGAAGTGGTCTTTGGATCCCCGGATAACTTCTGGAGCGAGGAGTTAATCTTCGACATAGTTCCGTTCTGCAGCGGCTATCACGCCCTGCTCGGACGAACCGCGTTTGCAAAGTTCAACGCGGTGCCGCACTACGCATACCTCAAGCTCAAGATGCCAGGCCCTCGAGGAGTCATCACGGTCAATGGAAACACTGAACGTTCTCTCCGAACGGAGGAACATACAGCGGCTCTCGTGGCAGAAGTACAATGCAGCCTCTTAAGGCAATTCTCGAGTCCGGTCATTAAGCGGCCGGACATAGCTAAGCGCGCCCGGAGTAACCTACAACAAGACCACCTGGCACGTTCCGAGCACGCGTAGCAGTGCGGCCCCAACCCCAGCTCCTGTAAAACGTCAAAACAGGTCCTTCGCGTACACCATTACACTCTGAAGATACCATGGGCATGGGGGGAGGGGCATGACCACGATCAGCCCAGACTGCGGCTCAACCACACCAGGGGCTCTCAAGTGTGTCGTTCTTTTTTTCCTTTTTTATTTTAACCCACAGGACTTCGTTCGTCAAAGGCCCTGTCCGGTAGCAAACCTGCCGAACCCACGATGCAACAGCCAGGGAAGGATAAAGGCTACAACGAATATCCAGGTGGTCTCCATTACGAGCATTAAATCTGTTTTACGCACCATTCGGCAACCTACCCCTGGAGGGGGACATGTTTAACAGTCCCGTCCCTTGCTTATCGCACTATTTGTATCGTTCTGCATTAATAGCAGCACTTCCTGAATAAAACAATGCAGCACCTTTTTGCTTATAATTGCATTTCTTTTTTATACATATGTTCATTTACGGCATGTTGCATCTGTACACTTTGGTACAGCTAAAATACACCAGGGGCTTATGTTTCCCACATCATGGTGTGATAAGTCCGAACACTTTCACAAGTGCGGCACCCCGAACTTATAGCACTATATGAATCGGCTCCGAATCATGTCTTGGGTCAATAGTTGGGTTTGCCCGGCTCCCATGTTTTGGTACCCTACGTTCCGTTGTATCGGCTAAGGTAGCACTGGGAGATCCACTGTGATTGCGTCCCAGTTGAGCTGGCTTAATGCCTTAGTGGAGAAAGCTAAAACTGACCGTCATGATGAGGTGAGAGCCGGTCGATGTTCGAGAGGTTTTTTGCGAGTCCTTAAAGACTTATGCCGCTTAGAGCGAGGAGCCGGATCTTGTCCGGCCCGGGCATGGATAGCGCCCCAAATTCGTCCTTCCGAAGACTAGGGGCTTCGCCAAAATTTAAAATTATAGAATTCTATGGCTAAGTGAGAGTGTTCAAGCATTATAAGTCTGGTTGCCTTGTTCGCTGTGTTGAGCGCCTCCTTAGATGGACCCAAAAATGGGAACAAGAGTGCTCAAGTTTATCCCGAACACCCCAGCACTCGTGGCATGGGGGCTGAAGCCGACGACTTGCCATCTCACAGATTTGATAAACAGCCGCACAGAAGGTAATATTTTAAATTAACAAGCGTTGCTTAGCGCATACGAACTAAGTTTTCAGCGCGCAGGATAACAAAATGCGAGTCTACTCAAAAATTACATCTTTGGAGCACTCCCCCGCAATAGTGCGGGCGCCCTTCAGCACACTCTTATAATACATCTCAGGCGTGCGATGCTCCTTGCCCTCTGGTGGCGGGTCCGTCACAAGCTTCTGGGCATCCATCTTGCCCCAGTGCACCTTTGCGCGGGCAAGGGCCCGACGGGCACCCTCAATACAGGCGGAGTGCTTGATGACTTCAACCCATGGGCACGCATCCACCAGCCGCCGCACCAGGCCGAAGTAGCTCCCAGGCATGGCCTCCTTAGGCCACAGCCGAACTATGAGGCCCTTCATGGCTTGTTCGGCCGCCTTGTGGAGCTCGACCAGCTGCTTTAGCTGGTCGCTAAGGGGCACTGGATGTCCGGCCTTAGCATACTGAGACCAGAAGACCTTATGCGTCGAGCTCCCCTCCTCAGCCCGGTAGAATGCGGCAGCATCGGACACGCTGCGAGGAAGATCTGCGAACGCCCCTGGAGTGCTCCGAATTCGGGTAAGCAACAGGTAATTAACACTCACATGCTTACTTTGCATGAAAAATGCCTTACCCGCTGCTATTTTCTTCACCGCCTCAATCTCCTGGAGGGCCTTGTAGGCTTCGGCCTTAGCGGCTTTGGCACTCTCAAGAGCCGTTGCAAGCTCAGACTCTTGAGTCTTCGAGTCACGCTCCAGGCTCTCATGTTTTTTCACGAGATCCTGGAGCTCTTGTTGTACCTCCGCCACCCGCGCCTCCTGCTTCTCTCGCTTGGTGCGCTCCGCGGCCGCATTGTGTTCGGCTGCGGCCACCGCCTCTTTCAGGGTCGCCACCTCGTTAGTGGCCCCTGCAATACCCACGTTATCCTTGTCATTCTTTTTGCAACCAAAATCCTTTTCTGTAAGGTACAATTTTAATAAGGTGTTACTCACCTTCCTTGTCCTCGAACTGCTTCTTGGCACGGCCGAGCTCGTTCTCGGACTGCTCGAGGTTTTCCTTCAAAGTATTGACCTCCGCAGTCAGTGTGGCAAAGGTCAGCAGCATAGCCTGCAATCCCATATTGACATATTTTTTATGACTCCTGCGTATATCTTTTTAGATCCTCAGTCCAGCTTTTCTTTCCGAACACCGAACCGAGCATCAGGGGCTACTGTCTATGCGGTACTATTTTACATATATCAAAATTCTTACCTCAAAGACTGTTAGAAGGCTGCTGCAGGCTTCGGTCAGCCCGCTCTTGGCGAGCTGCACCTTCTGAATCACCGCACTCATAACGATGCGGTGTTCCTCTTCGATGGAGGCGCCATTGAGCGCCTCCAGCAAGCTATCCGGCACCTCCGGTTGGACGGAGGCTGCCGGCGTCACGGTCTTGCCCTTCTTACGAAGGGGTCGCCCGCCGAACTCCGGAGCCACTGTGGGTTCTGGGGCCGAGTCCGGTGCAAAGTCCAGGAGGTTGTCCTGCGACACCTCCGGGGCCCTCTCCTCCTGGTGGGTCCCTTCCTGGGATCCCACCTCGGCATCGTCCGCGTCACGGGGGTGGAGGCAGTTGGAAGAGAATCCATATCCGACGCACCTAAGGACCCGCTCGACGAAGCGGGGAGATCATCCTTGGGTGGACTGCAGGGTTGTATGCGGCATTAGAAAGACATTATGTGGCGAAAAGGAAAAACCTTGAAGTTATTCGGGAGTCCGGATACTTACGATCTCGCCAGGGGCTTGGCCCTTGGAGGCCAGTCCTCATCGTCGTCACTGGCGTTGGCAGAGCAGTTCGGGGGAAGAGTTTTTCCCTTCTTGGACCCTTCGGCCTCCCTTGTTGGGGAGGCCTTCCTTTTCTTCCCTCCCCCCGCTGGGGGAGAGGCTTTCTTCTTCTCCTCCTCGCCTTGGTGGGAGGAGTCAGCCTCGGATTCATCATCCGATAGCACCTGAAAACGGGAACTCTTCCGAGTCCCCATGGCCTTCTTCTTAGCCTTCTTCTCCGGCACCACGTGGGTTGCCGAAGCCAGCAGCCCCGTTAGGCGGGCGTCCGCTAGGTCCTCTGGCAATGGGGCCGGACAGATAGTCCGTTCGGCCTTCGCCAGCCAGTCCTATCAAAGGTAAAGGGAGTTTAGATCCCGCATAGAGTCAAACTATGGAAAACAAGTGGCAAAATCACTTACCTCGTCAGCTGGACGCTGCGAGCGGAATCCGCGATCTTCGGTAGAGGATGCGGGAGCCTCGGCGCCCTTGAACAGCACCTTCCAGACATATTCATACGTAGTGTCGAAGAGCCCGCTCAGAGTCTGGTGCTGCGCCGGATCGAACTCCCACATGTTGAAGCCCCGTCGTTAGCACGGGAGAATCCGATGGATGAGCATGACCTGGACTACGTTGACAAGCTTGAGCTTCTTGTCCACCAGCTTCTGGATACAGGCTTGGAGTCCGGTAAGCTCCTCCGAATCCCCCCAGATCCGGCCACTCTCTTTCCAGGAGGTGAGCCGTGTAGGGATGCCGGATCTGAATTCGGGGGCCGCTGCCCAATCAGGGTCACGCGGCTCAGTGATGTAGAACCACCCCGATTGCCACCCCTTAAAGGTTTCCAAGAAAGTGCCCTCCAGCCACGTAACGTGGGACATCCTGCCCACCATGGTGCCTCCGCACTCCGCTTGGCTGCCCTTCACAACCTTCGGCTTGACACTGAAGGTCTTGAGCCACAAGCCAAAGTGGGGCTGGATGCAGAGGAAGGCCTCGCACACGACGATAAACGCCGAGATGTTGAGGATGAAATTCGGGGCCAGATCATGGAAATCTAGGCCGTAGTAGAACATGAGCCCCCGGACAAAGGGATGAAGTGGGAAGCCCAGTCCGCGGAGGAAATGGGGAAGAAATACTACCCTCTCATGGGGCCTGGGGGTGGGGATGAGCTCTCCCTCGTCGGGGAGCCGGTGCGCGATGTCGTTGGACAAATATCCGGCGTCGCGTAGCTTCTGGATCTGCCCCTCCGTGATGGAGGAGGCCATCCACTTGCCTCCCGCTCTGGACATAGTTGGAGAAGGTTGAGGTGAGAAGTGCGGACTTGGGCGTTGGAGCTCGAGTTCGCGGAGATGGATAAGCCAAGGAGGAAGAAGGCGCAGGTGAAAGGATTGGATCTTTATCCCCTTATATGGGCGGACAAAAACATGTGTCCCCACCGGCCTGGTAAAACTCGCTTATCTCCCAAGCGTCACAATCAATGGCGCAGTTGGGTTACCCACGTCCGTATTGATGGGAATCCCGGAATAAGGGGAACACGATCTCTGCTTCGACAAGACGTGCCAAGGAAACCGCCTCGCTAAATGCGCTGAGGTGATACAATAAAAACAATTCGAGTAAAGGCTTGGTAATGGTGTGACGTCACGCCACAAAATACGTCAGCAGATTGAACTTGTGTAATATTATTCTCTCTACGGTGGTACGTGGAATTTATTTTTGCAGAGCCGGACACTATCCTGGTATTCACAATCTTCTATAAATTATTTGGAGGAAGAACCCGCCTTGCAATGCCGAAGACAACATGTGCGCCGGACTCGTCGTCATTGAAGCCTGGTTCAGGGGCTACTGAGGGAGTTCCGGACTTGGGGGTGTCCGGATAGCCGAACTATCGTAATCGGCGGACTCCAAGACTATGAAGATACAAGATTGAAGACTTCGTCCCGTGTCCGGATGGGACTTTCCTTGGCGTGCAAGGCAAGCTTGGCGATACGGATATGTAGATCTCCTACCATTGTAACCGACTCTGTGTAACCCTAGCCCTCTCCGGTGTCTATATAAACCGGATGGCTTTAGTCCGTAGGACGAACAACAATCATACCATAGGCTAGCTTCTAGGGTTTAGCCTCCTTGATCTCGTGGTAGATCTACTCTTGTAATACACATCATCAATATTAATCAAGCAGGACGTAGGGTTTTACCTCCATCAAGAGGGCCCGAACCTGGGTAAAACATCGTGTCCCTTGTCTCCTGTTACCATCCACCTAGACGCACAGTTCGGGACCCCCTACCCGAGATCCGCCGGTTTTGACACCGACAAAGTGCGTCCGGGCAAAAAAAATGATTTGCCCCCCAGACTGTTGGGACCCACCAGCTACACCTTCGCACGCAAGGAAGTGCGTCCGGGCAAAAAAATGATTCGCCCCCCTGACTACTGGGACCCACCAGCTACATCTTCGCACGCAAGGAAGTGCATCCGGAAAAAAAATTCCGTCCCCCTAATTGCTGGGACCCACCAGCTACATCTTCGCACACAAGGAAGTGCCCCCCTGACTGCTGGGACCCATGAAAGTGCAACTATCCCTAGGTGGTTTTGGTAATTCATAACAACATATAGCTCATTGAGCTAATGCTATTCCAAGACTATTATTTCAGGAAAGCTTAATGAATGGCATGGCATGGATGATGAAAGTGGATCCCTCAAAATACGAAGGACAAAGGATTGGCTCAAGCTCAAAAGCTCAAGACTCTTCATTTTATATTTTAGTGATCCAAGATCACATTGAGTCTATAGGAAAAGCCAATACTATCAAGGAGGGATGAGGTGTTTCTTAATGAGCCTCTTGCTTCATGTGCTTTGTGATATGCTCCAAAACCCTCAGCTACTTTCCCACATCCACAAATGACCTAAACCCAAAGCCAAAATCGGTCACACCGATTCTTCCTATCCGGCGCCACCGATTCCAAAAGTCATAGCCACTGCCACAAACCCTAAGCAAATCGGTCTTACCGATAGGGATCTCGGTCTCACCGAGATGGGATTGTAATCTCTCTGTTTCCCTTCGTAACGTTTCGGTCTAACCGAAGTGAGCGATCGGTCCCACTGAGATTGCAATGTAAACTCTCTGTTTCCCTTTTGTAACATTTCGGTCTCACCGAAAAGAGCAAATCGGTCCCACCGAGTTTACCTGACCAACTCTCTGGAAAGCTTATTACCAAATCGGTCTCACCGAGTTTGTGTAATCGGTCTTACCGAGATTACGTTATGCCCTAACCCTAACCGAATCGGTCTCACCGAGATGCATGCCAGTCCCACCGAAAATCACTAGTGGTCACTAAGTTTACTAAATCGGTCCGACCGAGTCTGTTGAATCGGTCCCACCGAGTTTGGTAAATTGTGTGTAACGGTTAGATTTTGTGTGGAGGCTATATATACCCCTCCACCTCCTCTTCATTCGTGGAGAGAGCCATGAGAACGAACCTACACTTCCAACTTACCATTTCTGAGAGAGAACCACCTACTCATGTGTTGAGGCCAAGATATTCCATTCCTACCATATGAATCTTGATCTCTAGCCTTCCCCAAGTTGCTTTCCACTCAAATCTTCTTTCCACCAGATCCAAAACCTATGAGAGAGAGTTGAGTGTTGGGGAGACTATCATTTGAAGCACAAGAGCAAGGAGTTCATCATCAATGCACCATTTGTTACTTCTTGGAGAGTGGTGTCTCCTAGATTGGCTAGGTATCACTTGGGATCCTCCGACAAGATTGTGGAGTTGAACTAAGGAGTTTGTAAGGGCAAGGAGATCGCCTACTTCGTGAAGATCTACCGCTAGTGAGGCAAGTCCTTCGTGGGCGACGGCCATGGCGGAATAGACAAGGTTGCTTCTTCGTGGACCCTTCGTGGGTGGAGCCCTCCGTGGACTCGCGCAGCCGTTACCCTTCGTGGGTTGAAGTCTCCATCAATGTGGATGTACGATAGCACCACCTATCGGAACCACGCCAAAAACATTTTTGCACCCCCCCCTCTAGACATACTTCATGGTCCTACAACCCACCAGCTGCATTTTTGCACGCAAGGAAGTGCCTGACAGTCGGGACCCACCTGGTCAAAGCGTACGTAGAGTTGTCATTCTGGTCGCGAACATGTACGTACATACTGGTGGATGTAGAGGCGCGCACATGTCGTAGTAGAGGCACGCATGTAGCATGTACACGAACATACAACGGCCAGGGTGCAAGAAAGAAAATACGGCCATGTACGTACATACGGGTGGGGTCTCGAACGCCTACTCAAGCATACGTATGGCCAGGGCTCGTGTACATGGCTGGGTCGGAACGGAGAAACAGCGTCGTCGTCGTGTTCATGGAGAAACAACGTCGTCGTCGTGTTCATGGGGAGGCAACGGAATGCTCGTGTTCGTCGGGAGGCAACGGAACGCGTGGGAGCCAACCGGCTGGTTCGGAACAGAATGCGTCGTCGTGTTCATCGGGAGGGCTTGGACGGAATAGGCGATGGAAACGAGGCCTGGCGTACCGCAGAATGGAGGAAACAGCCTTGTGTTCGACCGGCCACATTCGAAACGGGATCCTGTTCATCGGGAGGGGTTTGGCGTACCGCAAAACAGAAGAAACGGACCTCCTACGGTCGAAATGGGGGTCCTGTTGATCGGGAGGGGTGTGGCGTACCACAAAACGGATGAAACGGACTTGTGTTGGAGCGCTACGGTCAAAACGGGGGTCCTATTCATCGGGAGGGGTGTGGTGTACCGCAAAACGGGACTCCACGGGATACTGTTCATCTCCATCGTCGACCTCCTCAGCCTCCACGGGCTACCGTCGACCTCCTCCAGCCTCCACGGGCACCTGTTCATCCAGCCTCCACCGCGCTCTACTCGACCGGCTACTGTTCAACCACCCCTCCACGGGCACCCCTTCACCGTCTACTGTTCATCCAGCCCTCCATGGGGTCATCCTGTTCATCCAGAGGCAACGCCACGGGGTCCTGCATCCACCCCCACCGCTCACTGTTCATCCACCCCCCCCCCCCCCGCAACGCTCACTGTTCATCCAATCGATCGGCTTCAGTTAGCAGCAGTAGCGAAGGAATCGCTCAATCGAGTTCAGCTAACACCCATCGATCGATCGCTCGGGTTCAGTTAGAGCCCAACGCCTCGCTCGGGTTCAGTTAGAGCCAACGCCTCGCACACACGCGCGTGCGTGTACGAGAGAAATGTGCATCGCTCGGCCCCCGACCGCCCACCATAACCGGGAACTCCCCAAAATTTTCCTCGCCCTCGCTTCTACCACGGTTTTTTCCATCATGGACGGCCCAAAGAATGTCATGCAGCTGCGTCTCTGGCCCGCCCAGGACGAAAAGCCCATCTTTTGTCATGATTTTTTGTCATAGAAGTAGGAGCCCACCACCTCTATGATGATATCGGGTTTTGTCACAAATATCGTCATAGAAGTGTCATATGTATGACAGAAAAAATTCGTTCGGCCCAAAATGTCATGGATGTGTCTTTTTTTTGTAGTGTTTGTCCAATCACTTCTGATCGAAGGGACCACCCGACCAGTATCCATCATGGAGGAATGGCAACCCTAGTAGTAGACCCTATTATAGATGGATATCACCTCACTAGAATCCTCATGGACGGAGGCAACAACCTCAATCTGATTTACTCAGAGACAGTGAGGAAGAAGGGCATTGACCCATCAAGGATCAAACCCAGCAACACAACCTTTAAAGGAATAATCCGAGGCGTCAAGGCACACTGCATGGGAGTCATCCCTTTGGAGGTTGTCTTCGGCTCGCCCGACAACGTCCATAGCGAGGATTTGATCTTCGACATCGTCCCTTTCTAAAGTGGTTACCACACACTCCTCGGCCGAATAGTGTTCGCTTGTTTCAATGTTGTTCCCCACTATGTATATCTAAAGCTCAAGATGCCCAGGCCTCATGGTGTCATCACCATCAATGGCAACATCGACCTCTCACTCCGAACAGAGGAGCACACAGTGGCTCTTGTAGCCGAAGTCCAGGTTGGCAATAAGGCGTCGAAGTCCTAGTCCGTTGTCAAGGCACGAGAGGTCACTACTGCAGGATGCTGCTAATGCGACACTACGATCAGAGACCCTTCGACGAAACTGTGTGCGATGCAATAATTGCAAATGGTGGTGTAAAAAAACCCGTCAAAAAAGGTGAAAAACGTTTGCAACGACGGATGCATCAAACACGGTTCAGATTTTGGTTGTGTGTGCGATGCATGGCATACGGTTTAGTTCAATTAACTGTTTGTGATGAGGAGGAACAAAAGAAACGGGCTGACAGATGAAGGTGTGTGCGATATACAGTATACGGTTCACTCGGATGAACTGTTTGTGATTAGGCAACACAAAGAAACGGGCAGCCAGATCAAGATGTGTGCGATATACGGCATGCGGTTTACTCAGCTGAACTGTTTGCTTTGAGAAAAGAGAAAATAAACGGCTCAATATAACAAGATGTGTGGGATACGCGGCAAACATGCCTGTAATTAGAAAATTTGTGCGAAGAACAATAATAATACAAACGATTGCTTCTAATAAGACGTATGTGATATGCTCTGTCTACACAACATCTAGTGGCCATTGGGGGACAGGAGGTCATCCGTATTACGCCGTAAGGATGCGAAGAGGCATCCTATATCAGCAAGGACTAGTTGTCCCACCAATAGCTCATCTAAGAGAACTCTCAAGTTAAGTGTGCTTAGGCTAGAGCAGCCATCAGATGGGTGACTGGATGGGAAGTTGTGTTGATGCTAAATTAACTGATGGGATAGGTCATAAAGGTCAAACTAAATGACCTATATGATCCATCCCATGAGTTAAAATAACCTTGAGGTCCTTGTTTTTTATTTTATTTTTATTTTGTAACACATGTTAAAGAAGGTCTACCGCACTACATTTTGACAATGTGCGATAAATGGCATATAGTTGATCCATCTGACCTGTTTGTGATAGAATAAGCCATTTGTGTTGTGGGCAAACTCTTGCTAGTATACAACCGTTTGCGATTGATGAATTCATCACCAATGGCGTTTTATGAACACGCCACCGTTTCCCACCATTTCCTCACCTGTTTCCCACTACCCTGCGATATTGCACATAAACCTAGGCGGCGTGTGACGCATGGAGGCAACAGGCGCAGCCTGTAGCACATCCACCTTTTCCAAGCATGCCAACCCACCAAAGCGCCGCCTCTGCCATCAACCTCGTCGACGAGGAAAATGAGAAGGCTCCACGGTCCGTCGAGTCTGCGGCGCTCCCCAGCAATGCGATGGACGACGCCATGATGCGCGTCATCGCTAGGGTTGAGCAGACCCTTGGCGCATGGCGCTTCAGCGCTACGGACAAGATAGGCATGTCAGGACCGAGAGGCTGCAGCTTGCCACACAACATGATCGATGGCACGCCACAAAGCAAGCTAGGCGCGTCCGTGCCGATAGGATGTGGCTCGCCGCACGGTGAGACTATTGGAGCGCCATAGAGTGAGAGGCGCGGCGCGCCCCATACCAAGAGCGGATCCATTGGCACTTGCCTGCTGTCAAAAAAGAGTCACAGCTAGGTACACGTCCTGTCAGTACCCCAATTCCTCGCTAGGAGTGGGAACATGCCCTCTGCGCCATACTTGCACCAGAGGTCGATCGCGCCGTACTTGCACCGGACGCCGGCCGCGCCGTTCGCATGGGTCGCACCGTTTGCCTTGTCCGCGGCCCACTCGATGCCAATGCGCTGGTTGGTAGGCTCGACCGCCTCCTTGGCCCAGGTGTCCACCTGGGCATAGTAGAGGAACATGGCCGTCGCATCCTCGAGGTGGTGATATACAATGAAATAGCCAACTTGGAGCTTGATATCGCGCTAGAGATGTACCGTGAGCGTGTCGACCGCTTGGACGAACACCTGCACGATTTCAGGCAGAGCCAAGAGCTACCGTAGGCAAGGGCTACTAGTCATGGTCGCATGGACACGTTCTATTTTGTTGAGTCGTTTCGACATGGATAGCTATGTATTCACAACAATCATAGTATTGCTCTGTTTACTGCTCAGTTTCAATGTGTGTACTTTGTTTTCCGTTCTTATATGTTTTGTTTCAATGTGTGTACATACGCTTTCCATTCTGTATATGTGGATGATAAAACCTAGATTCAAAATAGTATACAGAAACAGATAGAAAATGGAATTCATAATACATATATATATAGATATATCTAAATTGTTCATTAGGTCATCACAGAATATATATAATATCATCACATATACGTGATGATACTTAACTACTAGGTACAATGCATAAAAATGAAAACGGACAATATTAAAACTAATAATCCCTCCTGGGGGCAGTACTCCAGCAGCCCCTCGCCAACACCTCCCTGGTGCGCGGCGTCTTCCCAGCACAGAGGCAGTACTTCGCCTCCTCCGCCTCACAGCACTTGATGTACCGATCTGCCTCTTGCAGGCAGATGAGCGTGAACGATCTTGCCATTTTGTTGGGCGCCCACTAGAGCTCCTTGGCGGTGGCACGCTAGAGCTTATGGCCCACCTCCACGCGGCAATGAGGCGCCTAGCGCCTTTGACCTTCCCCGCGAAGTACCCATCTTCATACACCTCCTCTGCATGATGACGCACTCGCCCCCAAAGCTCCCCCGCCTCCTTTTTCCAGGCGGCATCACGGGCTTGACAGGCCGCCTGGTACATGGCTTCCTCCTCTGCCATCTCCTTGAAAGTCTGGCTTTCTCAGCCAGCGGCAGCAACTTCCAAAGACAAAGATTGTACTGGCCACAAAACCAATCCAAAGTTGGGGGGTCCAGCACAACCTCGTCCGGTGGCGCATAGGGGTCCTCATCGCTGCTCTTCGAGTGAGCGTCCTCGAGGGGTGGCGACTCCTCGTCGACGCGTCGACAGACCGGCAGTGCCATGGTAGAGATTTGAGAGAGAGAGAGGGGGGAGGGAGAGAGAGAGAGAGAGAGAGAGAGAGAGGGCAAGCGAGGGGAAGATGTAGATGAGAATGCAGGCGGGACAACATGAGCAAGGTAGTATTTATTGGTGGTCGGAATCTAGATCGACGGGAACAGTACACACACCGGTCGCCAGAATTTACGAGTATTATAGTTTCCCGCAGCAAAAATCCGTGTGTGAATATAATAACTGACGATTTCCAAAACAGAACCGTGTCTGATTAATAACCCCCGCCACTCACCTTCCAAAACTCGAGGCGTGAAATAGAGTGCCAATCGTGTGGTGCCGGTTGTCTTGCCAGATTTTACATTTTCTTTTTTGAACACCAGATATTTACATTGTCTGATGATTATTTTAACTCACACACAAGTACACAAATATGATTTTTCAAACTGTTATGGTTAGCCGTTGCATGTAGATGTAGTTCAAATTTGAATTGAGGTAATTAAATGGCTAGAAAATCAATCAAATGTCTTTAAAAGGTCAAATGACCCCTGAAAATTTCCAAATTTTCACATGACAATTGTATTAGTGCACGTTACACGTAGAAAAAAATTTAAGGCCGTAAGAGGAAGTTATCTCCCGTTCGTCATCAAACATGCATTGTAGTGAGTTGCTCCAGTTTGTGAGGCGTGTGTGTCCAAACTTTCTCAAACAGGCCAATTTTTTACCACATCATCTTGGTGGCATGACATTACATCAAGCAAGGTTTCATGTTTTTTTGATCATTTTTTAATTTTTTGGAATTAAAATTCCATGGCACTCCATGCATGTGTGTACATGCTGTGAGACCAATATGTTTAAAAATTCCTTCTAATTTACTGCACACAGAATTCACTCGCACGTAAGTACACAAATATGATTTTTCAAACCGTTATGGTTAGCGCTTGCATGTAGATGTAGTTCAAATTTGAATCACGGTCATTAATTGAGAAGAAAATCACTTAAATGTCTTTAAAGGGTCAAATGACCCCTGAAATTTTCCAAATTTTCACATGACAGTTGTATTAGTGCACGTTACACGTAGAAAAAATTTGAAGGCCGTAAGAGGAAGCTATCTCCCGTTCGTCATCAAACATGCATTGTTCCCTCTCGGGACCACGAGCCTTCTAGTAAGTTGCTCCGGTTTGTGAGGGGTGTGTGCTCAAACTTTCGTCAAATAGGCCAAAAATTTTACCATGCCATCTTGGTGGCATGACATTACATCAAGCAGGGTTTCATGTTTTTCTGATAATTTTTTAATTTTTTGGAATTAAAATGACATGGCACTCCATGCATGTGTGTCCATACCGTGAGACCAATATGTTTGAAAATTCCTTCTAATTTACAGTACATGGAATTAACTCGCATGCAAGTACACAAATATAATTTTTCAAACCGTTATGGTTAGCCATTGCGTGTAGAAGTAGTTCAAATTTAAATTACGGTCATTAAATGGCTAGAAAATCACTTAAAATGTCTTTAAAGGGTCAAATGACCCCTGAAATTCCAAATACTCACATGACAGTTGTATTAGTGCACATTAATTTTGAAGGTCGTAAGAGGAAGCTATCTCCCGTTCGTCATCAAACATGCATTGTTCCCTCTCGGAACCACAAGCCTTCTAATGAGTTGCTCTGGTTTGTGAGGGGTGTGTGTCCAAACTTTCGTCAAACAGGCCAAATTTTTTTAACAAATCATCTTGGTGGCATGACATTACATCAAGCAAGGTTTCATGTTTTTTTGGTTACTTTTTAATGTTTTGGAATTAAAATGCCATGGCACTCCATGCATGTGTTTCCATTCCGTGAGAACAATATGTTTAAAAGTTCATTCTAATTTACTGCACAAGGAATTAACTCGCACACAAGTACACAAATATGCCTTTTCAAACCGTTATGGTTAGCCATTGCATGTACATGTAGTTCAGATTCGCATTACGGTCATTAAATGGCTAAATCAATTAAAATAGCTTTAAAGGGTCAAATAAACCCTGAAATTTTCCAAATGTTCACATGACAGTTGTATTAGTGCACGTTACACGTAGAAAAATTTCAAAGAGCGTAAGAGGAAGCTATGTCCCGTTCGTCATCAAACATGCATTGTTCCCTCTCGGAACCACGAGCCTTCTAGTGGGGTTCTCCGGTTTGTGAGGGGTGTGTGTCCAAACTTTCGTCAAACAGGCCAATTTTTTTACCACATCATCTTGGTGGCATGACATTACATCAAGCAAGGATTCATGTTTTTCTGATCATTTTTTAATTTTTCTGGAATTAAAATGCCATGGCACTCCATGCATGTGTGTCCATGCCATGAGACCAATATGTTTGAAAGTTCCTTCTAATTATTGCACATGGAATTAACTCGCACACAAGTACACAAATATGATTTTTCAAACCGTTATGGTTAGCCGTTGCATGTACATGTAGTTCAAATTTGAATTACGGTCATTAAATGGCTTGAAAATCACTTAAAATGTTTTTAAAGGATGAAATGACCACTGAAATTTTCAAAATTTTCACATGACAGTTGTATTAGTGCACGTTACACATAGAAAAATTTTGAAGGCCGTAAGAGGAAGTTATCTCCCGTTCGTCACCAAACATGCATTATTCCCTCTCGGAACCACGCGCCTACTAGTGAGGTTCTCCGGTTTGTGAGGGGTGTGTGTCCAAACTTTCGTCAAACAGGCCAATTTTTTACCACATCATCTTGGTGGCATGACATTACATCAAGCAAGGATTCATGTTTTTTTGATCATTTTTTAATTTTTTGTAATTAAAATGCCATGGCACTCCATGCATGTGCCATGCCGTGAGACCAATATGTTTGAACCTTCCTTCTAATTTACTGCACATGTTATTAACACGCACACAAGTACACAAATATGATTTTTCAAACCGTTATGGTTAGCTGTCGCATGTACATCTAGTTCAAATTTGAATTATGGTCATTAAATGGCTAGAAGATCACTTACGCTTTGTTTGGATGTCTGTATTAGAGGACTTAGTATTGAATTGGTTTTAATACCAATTCAGTGGGGAAACTATAATGGACATGAATACGATTTCACTTGTTTGGATGTGATGGAATTGGCCCATGGAATCCCAGTGAGGTTTCAATACCAAATCTTGTTTGGATGACAAACTATGGGATTGCACAATGCCTTGTTCTATATGCATTAAATCAAAATTTATACAATATGTGACTACAATCAATGTCCTTGTTGCTCTTGCTATCAAGTAAGACGGATTGTCGATGATCATCTTATCTTGCTGGCAGTATGCTCCTGTTGGCCTCCCTCTCTTCTTCTGAAAAGCAATCAGCCAAAGCAGAGACATAAGTTCCACACCACACACATAATTAAGAATCAATCCACCCATCAAAAATTAACAATCAATCCTCTTGTTAATAATCTCATTTAGCAATATGCGAAGGGAAACTAAATTTCCTCTGACTGGATGATTATATGAAACAGGAAAATTTCCTACAGTGTCATAAGAGAGCAAGCACCATGAAATCCGTTCCTCAAGTTGACATAATATGGCTGCGTAATGTGCATTTGACTGCCAACTGATGAACTAGTGAACTACTGATGACAACAGAAATGTCTGAATTGAAAGGAGGTGAGCAATACTACAATCTTCCGGCAACTCGTAACTAGCAGCAAAGAAGAAACAAACAAGGGACGGGCCCGCAAGAGATCATAAGGTTACCAGTGCACGCAGGTGGAGATGGAAGTGGCGACGGTGGGATCGGCAGTGCCGCTGCCGGCGTCGGCCATGGCTTGCGAGGCCTAACGGATGGCCACTTCAACTCGATGCCTAGATCAGAATTGAAGGGGAGATAAGGCATCCATTGGAGGACGGGAATGAACTGAGGTGGCGGGGATTCAGGTGCCGGAGGGCCGCGCGAGGACTGGGGGCCGCCATCGGGGGGCTTCCCTGGGCACCACCGTCGGGGGTCCTTCCCTGGGAGCCGCTCCTCTCATGTCGCGTGGGGGCCTGCTGTGTCCTAAGTCGAGCCAGGGAAGAAAGACATATTGAATAGTTATGTTTTGCAGGATGGACGTTTCCAGCCAAATCAAAGGTGCGGAGCTCGGAAACTTGGGAGGCTGCAGTGCGTGTAAGCGATTTCGGTGCTGAATTTGTTTTATTTCGGACCGTTGTTTCCACGTGCATGCCAAACAGCTGAATTGGAAATTTGTAAATACCAAATCCAATTCAAGGCCTCATTACAGACATCCAAATGTAGCGTTAAATGTCTTCAAAAAGGTCAAATGACTCCTCAAATTTTCCAAATTTTCACATGACAGTTGTATTAGTGCATGTTACACGTAGAAAAATTTTGAAGGCCATAAGAGGAAGATATCTCTTGTTCATCATCAAACATGCATTGTTCCCTCTCGGAACAACGAGCCTTCTAGTGAGTTGCTCCGGTTTGTGAGGGGTGTGTGTCCAAACTTTCGTCAAACAGGCCAAAAAATTTACCACATCATCTTGGTGGCATGACATTACATCAAACAAGGTTTCATGTTTCTCTGATCATTTTTTAATTTTTTGGAATTAAAATGCCATGGCACTCCATGCATGTGTGTCCATGCCATGAGACCAATATGTTTGAAATTCCTTCTAATTTAGTGCACATGGAATTAACTCGCACGCGAGTACACAAATATTATTTTTCAAACCGTTATGGTTAGCCATTGCGTGTAGATGTAGTTGAAATTTGGATTACGTCATTAAATGGCTAGAAAATCACTTAAAATATCTTTAAAGGGTCAAATGACCCCTGGCATTTTCCAAATTTTCACATGACAGTTGTATTAGTGCATGTTACACGTAGAAAAAAATTGAAGGCCGTAAGAGGAAGCTATCTCCCGTTCATCATCAAACATGCATTGTTCCCTCTCGGAACCACGAGCCTTCTAGTGAGTTGCTCCGGTTTGTTAGGTGTGTCTGTCCAAACTTTCATCCAATAGGCCATTATTTTTACCACATCAGCTTGGTGGCTTGACATTACATCAAGCAAGGTTTCATGTTTTTCTGATTATTTTTTAATGTTTTGGAATTAAAATCCCATGGCACTCCATGCATCTGTGCCCATGCCGTGAGACCAATTTGTTTGAAAGTTCCTGCTAATTTACTGGACATGGAATTAACTCGCACACAAGTACACAAATATGATTTTTCAAACCATTATGGTTAGCTGTTGCATGTACAAGTAGTTCAAATTTGAATTACAGTCATTAAATGGCTAGAAAATCACTTAAAATGTCTTTACAGGGTCAAATGAACCCTTAAATTTTCCAAATTTTCAAATAACAGTTGTATTAGTGCACGTTACACATAGAAAAAATTTGAAAGCCATAAAAGGAAGCTATCTCCCGTTCATCATCAAACATGCATTGTTCCCTCTCGGAACTAAGAGCCTTCTAGTGAGTTGCTCTGGTTTGTGAGGGGTGTGAGTCCAAACTTTCGGCAAACAAGCCATTTTTTTACCACATCATCTTGGTGGCATGACATTACATCAAGCAAGGTTTCATGTTTTTCTGAATATTTATTAATGTTTTGGAATTAAAATGCCATGGCACTCCATGCATGTGTGTTCTTGTCGTGAGACCAATATGTTTGAAAGTTCCTTGTAATTTACTGCACATGGAATTAACTCGCAAACAAGTACACAAATATGATTTTTCAAACCGTTATGGTTAGCCGTTGCATGTACATGTAGTTCAAATTTGAATTATGTTCATTAAATGGCTAGAAAAACACTTAAAATGTCTTCAAAGGGTCAAATGACCCCTGAAATTTTCCAAATTTTCACATCATAGTTCTATTAGTGCGTTACACGTAGAAAGATTTTGATGGCCTTAAGAGGAAGCTATCTCCCGTTCATTATCAAACATGCATTGTTCCCTCCTGGAACCACGAGCCTTCTAGTGGGTTGCTCCAGTTTGTGAGGGGTGTGTGTCTGAACTTTCGTCAAACAGGCCAATTTTTTTACCACATCATCTTGGTGGCATGACATTACATCAAGCAAGGTGTCATGTTTTTCTGATCATTTTTTTAATCTTTTGGAATTAAAATGCCATGGCACTCCATGCATGTGTGTCCATGCCGTGAGACCAATATGTTTGAAAGTTCCTTCTAATTTACTGCACATGGAATTACTCGCACACAAGTTTAGAAATATGATTTTTCAAACCGTTATGGTTAGCCTTTGCATGTACAAGTAGTTCAAATTTGAATTACGGTCATTAAATGGCTAGAAAATCACTTAAATGTCTTCAAAAAGGTCGAATGACCCCTGAAATTTTCCAAATTTTCACATGACAGTTGTATTAGTGCATGTTACATGTAGAAAAAATTTGAAGGCCGCAAAAGGAAGCTATCTCCCGTTCCTCATCAAACATGCATTGTTCCCTCTTGGAAGCACTAGCCTTCTAGTGAGTTTCTCCGGTTTATGAGGGGTGTGTGTCCAAACTTTTGTCAAATAGGCCAATTTTTTTACCACATCACCTTGGTGGCATGACATTACATCAAGCAAGGAACCATGCTTTTCTGATCATTTTTTAATTTTTGGGAATTAAAATGCCATGGCACTCCATGCATGTGTGTCCATGCCATGAGACCAATATGTTTGAAAATCCCTTCTAATTTACTGCACATGGAATTAACTCACACACAAGTACACAAATATGATTTTTCAAACCGTTATGGTTAGCCGTTGCATGTACATGTAGTTCAAATTTGATTTACGGTCTTCAAATGGCTTGAAAATCACTTAAAATGTTTTCAAACGGTCAAATGACCCCTGAAATTTTCCAAGTTTTCACATGACAGTTGTATTATTGCACGTTACACGTAGAATAAGTTTTAAGGTCGTAAGAGGAAGCTATCTCTCGTTCGTCATCAAACATGTATTATTTCCTCTCGGAACCACGAGCCTTCTAGTGAGGTTCTCCTGTTTGTGAGGGGTGTGTGTCCAAACTTTTGTCAAACATACCAATTTTTTTTTACCACGTCATCTTGGTGGCATGACATTACATCAAGCAAGGATTCGTGTTTTTTCTGATCATTTTTTATTTTTTTTGGAATTCAATGCCATGGCACTCGATGGATGTGTCCATGACATGATACCAATATGTTTGAAAATTCCTTCTAATTTACTGCACATGGAATTAACATGCACAAAAGTACACAAATACGATTTTTCAAACTGTTACGGTTAGCCATTGCATGTACATGTAGTTCATATTTGAATTACGGTCATTAATTGGCTAGAAAATCACTTAAATGTTTTCAAAAAGGTCAAATGAATCCTCAAATTTTCACATGACAGTTGTATTTGTGCACATTACACGTAGAAAAAAATTCGAGGCCGTAAGAGGAAGCTATCTCCCGTTCGTTATCAAACATGCATTGTTGACTCTCGGAACCACGAGCCTTTTTGTGAGTTGCTCTGGTTTGTGAGGGGTGTGTGTCCACACTTTCGTCAAATAGGCCAATTTTTTTACCACATCATCTTGGTGGCATGACATTACATCAAGGAAGGTTTCATGTTTTTCTGATCTTTTTTTAATTTTATGGAATTACAATGCCATGGCACTCCAAGCATGTGTCCATGCCGTGAGACCAAAATTGCTTCTAATTTACTGCACATGGAATTAACTCGCACACAAGTACACAAATATTATTTTTCAAACCGTTATGGTTTGCTGTTGCATGTACATGTAGTTCAAACTTGAATTACGTTCATTAAATGGCTAGAAAATCACTTAAAATGTCTTTAAAGGGTCAAATGACCCCTTAAATTTTCCAAATTTTCAAATGACATTTCTATTAGTGCATGTTACACGTAGAAAAAAGTTTCAAGGCCATAAGAGGAAGTTATCTCCCGTTCATCATCAAACATGCAATGTTTCCTCTCGGAACCATGAGCCTACTAGTGAGTTGCTCCGGTTTGTGCAGGGTGTGTCTCCAAACTTTCGTCAAACAGACCAATTTTTTTACCACGTCATCTTGGTGGCATAAAATTACATCAAGCGAGGTTTCTTGTTTTTCTGATCATTTTGTAATTTATGGGAATTAAAAAGCCATGGCACTCCAGGCATGTGTCCATGCCGTGAGACCAATATGTTTAAAAGTTCCTTCTAATTTACTGCACATGGAATTAACTCGCACACAAGTTTAGAAATATGATCTTTCAAACTGTTACGGTTTGTCGTTGCTTGTACATGTAGTTCAAATTTCAATTAGGGTCATTAAATGGCTAGAAAATCAGTTAAATATCTTCAAAAAGGTCAAATGACCCCTCAAATTTTCAAAATTTTGACATGACAGTTGTATTAGTGCACGTTACACGTAGAAATTTTTTGAAGGCCGTCAGAAGAAGTTATCTCCCGTTCGTCATCAAACATGCATGGTTCCCTCTCAGAACCACGAGCCTTCTAGTGAGTTGCTCCGATTTGTGAGGGGTGTCTGTCCAAACTTTCATCAAACAGGCCAAATTTTTTACCACATCATCCTTGTGGCATGACATTACATCAAGCAAGGTTTCATGTTTTTCTGATCATTTCTTAATTTATTGGAATTAAAAAGCCACGGCACTCCATGCATGTGTCCATGCTGTGAGACCAATATGTTTGAAACTTCCTTCTAATTTACTGCACATGGAATTAACTCACACACAAGTTTAGAAATATGATTTTTCAAACCGTTATGGTTAGCCTTTGTATGTACAAGTAGTTCAAATTTGAATTATGGTCATTAAATGGCTAGAAGATCACTTAAATATGTTCAAAAAGGTCGAATGACCCCTGAAATTTTCCAATTTTTCACATGACAGTTGTATTAGTGCATGTTACATGTAGAAAAAATTTGAAGGACGCAAGAGGAAGCTATCTCCCGTTTGTCATCAAACATGCATTGTTCCCTCTTGGAACCACGAGCCTTCTAGTGAGTTTCTCCGGTTTGTGAGGGGTGTGTGTCCAAACTTTCTTCAAACAAACCAATTTTTTTACCACATCATCTTGGTGGCATGACATTACATCAAGCAAGGATTCATGTTTTTCTGATCATTTTTTAATTTTTGGAATTAAAATGCCATGGCACTCCATGCATGTGTCCATGCCGTGAGACCAATATGTTTGAAAGTTCCTTCTAAATTACTGCACATGGAATTAACTCACACACAAGTACACAAATATGATTTTCAAACCGTTATGGTTATGTCGTTGCATGTACATGTAGTCGAAATTTGAATTACAGTCATTAAATGGCTATAAAATCACTTAAATGTCTTCAAAAAGGTCAAATGACCCCTCAAATTTTCCAAATTTTCACATGATAGTTGTATTAGTGCACGTTACACGTAGAAAAACTTCAAGGCCGTAAGAGCAAGCTATCTCTCGTTCGTCATCAAACAGGCATTGTTCCCTCTAGAGACCACGAGCCTTCTCGTGAGTAGCAATGGTTTGTGAGGGGTGTGTGTCCAAACTTTCGTCCAACAGGCCAATTTTTTTACCACATCATCTTGGTGACATGACATCACATCAAGCAAGGTTTCATGTTTTTTCTGATCATTTTTTAATATTATGGAATTAAAATGACATGGCACTCCATGCATGTGTCCATGCCGTGAGACCATAATTGCTTCTAGTTTACTACACATGGAATTAACTCGCACGCAAGTACACAAATATGACTTTTCAAACCGTTATAGTTAGCCGTTGCATGTACATGTAGTTCAAATTTGAATTATGGTCATTAAATGGCTAAAAATCACTTAAATGTCTTTAAAGGGTCAAATGACCCCTGCAATTTTCTAAATTTTCACATGACATTTCTATTAGTGCATGTTACATGTAGAACATTTTGAAGGACGTAAGAGGAAGCTATCTCCCGTTCGTCATCAAACTTGCATTGTTCCCTCTCGGAACCACGAGCCTTCTAGTGAGTTGCTCCGGTTTGTGACGGGTGTGTGTCCAAACTTCTGTCAAACAGGCCAATTTTTTTACCACATCATCTTGGTGGCATGACATTACATCAAGCAAGGTTTCATGTTCTTCTGAATATTTTTTAATTTTTTGGAATTAAAATGCCATGGCACTCCATGCATGTGTGTCCATGCCGTGAGACCAATATGTTTGAAAGTTCCTTCTAATTTACGGCACATGTAATTAACTCGCACACAAGTACATAAATATGATTTTTCAAACCGATATGGTTAGCCGTTGCATGTACATGTAGTTCAAATTTGAATTACGGTTATTAAATGGCTAGAAAATCACTTAAATGTCTTCAAAAAGGTCAAATGACCCCTCAATTTTTCCAAATTTTCACATGACAGTTGTATTAGTGCACGTTACACGTACCAAAAGTTTGAAGGCCGTAAGAGGAAGCAAGCTCCCGTTCGTCATCAAACATGCATTGTTCCCACTCGGAACCACGAGCCTTCTATTGAGTTGCTCCGGTTTGTGAGGGGTGTGCCTCCAAACTTTGGTCAAATAGACCATTTTTTTACCACATCATCTTGGTGGCATAAAATTACATCAAGCAAGATCTCATGTTTTTCTGATCATTTTTCAATTTATTGGAATTAAAAAGCCATGGCACTCCATGCATGTGTCCATGCCATGAGACCAATATGTTTGAAAATTCGTTCTAATTTACTACACATGGAATTAAGTCGCACACAAGTACATAAATATGATTTTTAAACCGTTATGGTTAGCCGTTGCATGTACACATTGTTCAAATTTTAATTACAGTCATTAAATGGCTAGAAAATAACTTAAATGTCTTCAAAAAGGTCAAGTGACCCCAGAAAATTTTCAAATTGTCACATGACAGTTGTTTTAGTGCACGTTACACGTAGAAAAAAATTTGAAGGTCGTAAGAGGAAGCTATCTCCCCTTCGTCATCAAACATGCATTGTTCCCTCTCGGAACCACGAGGCTTCTTGTGAGTTGCTTTGTTTTGTGAGGGGTGTGTGTCCAAACTTTCGTCAAACAGACCAATTTTTTTACCACGACATCTTGGTGGCATGACACTACATCAAGCAAGGTTTCATGTTTTTCTGCTCATTTTTTAATTTTTTGGAATTAAATTGCCATGGCACTCCATGCATGTGTCCATGTCGTGAGACCAATATGTTTGAAAATTCCTGCTAATTTACTGCACATGGATTAACTCACACACAAGTACATATGACTTGTCAAACCGTTATGGTTTGCCGTTGCATGTACATGTAGTTCAAATGTGAATTACGGCCATGAAATGGCTAGAAAATCACTTAAATGTCTTCGAAAAGGTCAAATGACACCAGAAATTTTCCAAAATTTCACATGACAGTTGTATTAGTGCACGTTACACGTAGAAAAAAAATTGAAAGCCATAAGAGGAACCTATCTCCCGTTCATCATCAAACATGCATTGTTCCCTCTCGGAAGGACGAGCCTTCTAGTGTGTTGCTCTGGTTTGTGAGGGGTGTGTCCAAACTTTCGTCAAATAGACCAATTTTTTTACTACCTCATCTTGGTGGCATGGCATTACATCAAATAAGGTTTCAAGTTTTTCTGATCATTTTTTAATTTTTTGGAATTAAAATGCCATGGCACTCCATAAATGTGTCCATGCCGTGAGACCAATATGTCTGGAAATTCCTTCTAATTTACTACACATGGAATTAACTCGCACACAAGTACACAAATATGATTTTTCAAACTATTATGGTTTGCTGTTGCATGTACATGTAGTTCAGATTTGAATTACGGTCATTAAATGGCTAGAAAATCACTTAAATGTCTTCAAAAAGGTCAAATGACCTCTCAAATTTTCCAAATTTTAACATGACAGTTGTATTAGTGCACGTTACATGAAGAAAAAAATTTGAAGCCGTAAGAGGAAGCTATCTCCCGTTCGTCACCAAACATGCATTATTCCCTCTCGGAACCACGAGCCTTCTAGTGAGTTGCTCTAGTTTGTGAGGGGTGTGTGTCCAAACTTTTGTCAAACAGGCAATTTTTTACCACATCATCTTGGTGGCATGACATTACATCAAGCAAGGTTCATGTTTTTTTGATCATTTTTTAATTTTTTGGAATTAAAATGCTATGTCACTCCATGCATGTGTCCATGCCGTGAGACCAATATGTTTGAAAATTCCTTCTAATTTACTGCACATGGAATTAACTCGCACACAAGTAGACAAATTTGATTTTTCAAACCGTTATGGTTAGCCGTTGCATATAAATGTAGTTCAAATTTGAATTACGGTTATTAAATGGCTAGAAAATGACTTAAATGTCTTTAAAAGGTCAAATGGCCCCTGAAATTTTCCAAATTTTCACATGACAGTTGTATTAGTGCACCTTAAATGTAGAAAAAAATTGAAGTCCGTAAGGGTAAGCTATCTCCCATTCGTCATCAAACATGCATTGTTCCCTCTCGAAACCACGAGCCTCCTAGTGAGTTGCTTTGGTTTGTGAGGAGGGTGTGTCCAAACTTTTGTCAAACCTGCCAAAAAAATTACCACATCATCTTTGTGACATGACATTACATCAAGCAAGATTTCATGTGTTTCTGATCTTTTTTTAATTTTTTGGAATTTAAATGCCATGGCACTCCAAGCTTAATTGTGTCATAGCCGTTAGACCAATATGTTCGAAAATTCCTTCCAATTTACTGCACATGGAATTAAATCACACACAAGTACAACAAATATGACTTTTCAAACCGTTATGGTTAGCTATTTCATGTACATGTAATTCAAATTTGAATTACGTTCATTAAATGGCTAGAAAATCACTTAAATGTCTTAAAAGGTCAAATGACCCCTGAAATTTTCTGAAATTTCACATAACAATTGCATTACTACTACAAATTTTCTCGTACATTTAAAACACCATCTGTTGCCCCTTTACTCAAATTCGTCTTTCACAGCTAATAAAAAATATATACAACATCACACATAGTTGTTTTGTAGGAACCATTTGCGATGAAATTTTTTGGTTCTATTTAAGTCTTCCTACTTAAGCTTCACCGGCTCATCTGCTCCAGTGCCGGCAACCCCCGAATCCAGGAATCCCGATCCCCATTCCTACACCCCCTTCTTGCAAAGATGACACCGTGGAAACGCTTCGTGAAGGCCCGTCCGATGGCTGCGTCCTCCCCGAGCGCCGCCGCCTGCGCCGAGAGCGCAACCACCTACACCGAGAGTGTCACCACATCCGCATTGAGCACGGTCGCTTCCGCCGAGAGGGTGTCTGCGGCAGCCGACAGGGCAGCTGCAATAGCCGAGACTGCTGCAGCTGCTGCTGTGATGGCGGCTACAAACGCCCAGAGAGCTCGAGCAGACATCCGTGCCGCCGATGTCGCCCTGGCCCAGGTCGAGGCCATCCACACCAAGATATTACAGGCTACCTCGGAATCTAGCATGCAACCCACGCCCAAAAAGGCGGTGATGGCCATGGATCACCTACTTCTTCCTGAGATCACCGAGCAGGAGCTGGAGATGCAGGAGGCGGCGGAGATCGAGGAGCGCCGGGAGGAGGAGTTGCACGTGGCCCAGGTCGAGGTAGAGAACAGTCTGTCCGTAGAGGAGTCGGTGATGGAGTACCAACGCGAGCTCTGGTGCAGCCACTACTACGAGTACTACAACCTTGAGGGTGGCACCAAGGACGAGGATGAGGACGAGGCCAACTTCAGCAGAGGGGACGTGGAGTCCACCAACAGCTGCATGTCGCCATGACAAGTCATCGACGTCTCGTCTCACACCGGCGATGCATAGGCCAGCGCGGCGGTAGATTTGTTAAAATTATGCGTACTTAGGCTTTGTTTTTAATGCTGGTCTTTTGTTAGAGCAATGTTTAGGTCAACTGGATCTGTTTAATTACTAAAATTGCTCGATTTAGTAAGTGTGGTATGTGTGTTGTACGCTCTTTTGTGTGCCCAAATTAGCAAGCGATGTTAAATTATGCAATGACGTACCCGGGGAAATTTCCACCAAAATTTGAATTATCAAACTCATCCCATGCGTGTAAAGCAGAAGAATCATTTGTGATGCACACTATCGTTCAAAGTGAATGGTTTCCGGCGGCACCACGCGCAAAGTTTCCCTCCACACTTCGAAACTTTTGGCCTACCACCAAAATATCTACCCACCCCCCCCCCCTTCCCCACCCCCTTTTCTCCCAGGCCACAAGTCACATTTCCCCTATTTCCTCCTTCCTTCCTTCCTCGCTTGCTTCCTCGCTCTCACCGTCTCGCATCCTACCGCCGGGGTCGCCATGGTCTTCTTCAAAGACCTCTCCAGAGGTTCCTCCTCCAACGATGACTCCTTCACCACCCGGGTATGCCTCTCTTCTCTCTCTCAGGCTATGACTTGGAATGAAGGATTTTTACCCGGCGGTCGATTTGAGTCATTTCTGCCTCTTGTAGTTCCCTAGGACCATCAGTTGCAATGAATGGAGCGCGGTGGTGAAGATCTGTCTGCTCGCTGTCACCATCAATATCCATGCGTGAAGTTAGTTGCGTTTGAATCTGTGGACGGTGGGTGGAAGTTTCTAGCATGTGCATAGAAGGTTAGACCCTCTTTCGTTGTTACAAATCATTTGTTAGATGTGATTCAGACACTGTCACGGTCCCAACCCATTCATACCACACCTTCAACCAAACGCATCCTATGACAGTGTCACAGTTGTTACCTAGTATCTAAAAATGTAGCCATCTCATCAGCGATGCCATTAGAAAATTATTTGGCACCACTTCAGCAGTTTGTGCGGCCAACTTGTCCACACATCCGACTAGCCAAGCAGTAAAATACTAAATCTTTATGGCACGAAGGAACTGGGAATCGGAGCAACTAGGTGCTCTGGAGTTCGGGTCCCTGATTTTTTTTGCTGCATCGGCTCGCCCGTGCAGGGCACCGGCGCGAGATGTACCAACAGTTGTCTTTACACCGCTTTTGGCATACATAGTCGACGACCTTAGTGCTATTAGTTCTATGTTACTAAATTTGTGCATGTACACACCTGTTAGTATGAATTTGATGTCATCCAAACACTGTGACTATGTTGTTGCAGTTATATTTACCTTCCTCTTAAAATGTTCAATTTGTTATTTATAGTACATGAGTAAGAACTTGTAGCGTTGTTGTAGTTAATTATAGCTTCTGATGTTTCAGAATTTGGTTGTTGTATCAGTAGCAATTAATTCATTTGCACCTTGATCTTTTTGAGAAGATATGTCATAATTAACCTATTTCTTTAGTTTTTCAAAATAAGTATTGGTGATTTTCTATGTTGCTATAAACCCATTTTCACTGCAATTGTTACTGATCTAGTTTTAAATATTATAGGATGAACGGAAGTGTTCTTACTTGGAGTGGGTTGATCAAGAGTGGCCACAGTCTTTGAGGATGTGCCTAGCGAAGCTCTGGAGCATGTATGAGGAAGAGAACAGAGGTAGGCTTATAGGAAGTGTTGTCAACACTGAAGAATATTTGAAGATGCGGGATAAAAAGAGGAAGGTGGAGAATGAGCTCAAATTTTTTAAACCAGAGTTTGCTAAGATGGTGTTGGCGAAGGAGGAGGCACTTTCCCAGTTAGCCAGTGCAAAACAGGTTCTTACTGAACTGGAAGCAGAGGTGGGTAAGATGAGCCTGGATGATCTCAATTAGGGAAATGAATATATTGTTCTAATATTGTTCTTATGAAGTTGAACTAGCTATATGATGTACTATGCTGTTTTTAGGTAGCTATCGTACTGTGATGTTAAAATATATCTATGTGCCTGATATGAAATTGGCAAATAGTTGTTCGATATGAAATGTGAATTTGCGTAATACTAGAATTATTAATTGTAAACTAATAAACCTGCTAAATGGGTCATGGAACTTTGCAAAAGGTTCTAGCAGTAAAAGCGCTTGTGGTGGAAGAAGAAGAAGAAGAAGAAGAAGAAGAAGAAGAAGAAGAAGAAGAAGAAGAAGAAGAAGAAGAACAAGAAGAGGAAGAAGAAGAGGAAGAAG